>NW_027098071.1:0-26294 GCF_019320115.1 Miscanthus floridulus | reverse complement strand
TAAAGCGGCCTATGTGCGATGGTTGCTAGACTAACAAGAAAGGATTAAAAATCAATGGGTGAAACACCTTCTCCTCTGCCTTCAACTTATGTGGACTTAGTGTGTGTAATTTTAGTAAAGAGGAAATCATAGTAACAGTCATCTCATGCTTGCATGGATATGAATAGACATGGATGTTACGTGTTGTGGTGTTGCCCATGAAATGGATGCATAATAATGATGTTGCATAATGACCATGCAAATTAGTGCTTAATGACGACCATAATGTAGAGGATTAGTTACTCCATGCATATGAGCATGAATAGATGGTGGTGGCCTAGCGTTACAATCTTTTTGAAGTTTTCAAAAAGTAATATTGTAGCGCATCCAATGTATGAGCTCTGATACCAGCTGTGCCAGAATCACCCCAATTATGCTAGCCACGGTACCCATCATTGTCCTAAAGACCTCTAACTGTGTACATGAAAGCAGATAATCCGGTGTCTATCGGGTGTCCTTGGGAACCCTGAATCATCCACATTTTACAACTCATACAGGATCAACAATGGAGTTACCACAACATTACAACATTGATACAAAAATTTCGTACATCAGAGTTGGAAGACTTATAATATTAGTTTACAAAACATATTTAAGTAAAACTTAACTTTGCGGTCGGTACTGCAAAGTCTCGACCACAAGCGTCCCTACAACGATCTGTCCTTAATAGACACAGACAGGACAAGCACGACCAGCAACCCTATCGGCGTAACCACCAAAGACAATATGCATGTCCCGTCCGGTCTTCATTTAACATTTCATCATTGTATTTTTACGACCCATAAGTGGAGCCAAGAAGAGCAAGTAGATCTTATTTCTCGAATGATGAAACCATCATTTGGCTTCAATCGTAGTCTAAGCAATACTAAGCATTAGAGGAAACAACCTACATACTAGTGGGGTGACAAGGAAGATATCTGAATATCAAGGTAGTCATGCAGCAGTTGGTATTCACCCAATGCCTAATTACTTATTGCACATTTCATTGGACGCAATTGATAAAAGCATTTGTAAACAACAAGGATATGGTTGTATGCTCTGAGGCTTGCCTGTGTTGGTAGGGTAGTCAATCTCCTCAGAAGGATCACAGAAAACTGACCCAATTTCCACCGGCTAGCAACTTCCTTCGAGGACTTGATCAACCACGATATTCCCACTCTCGTTCACTACACGGAGATAATGATGCATGCTCAATAATGGTATGCTTGATGATGCATGACAATGCATTGGTGAAAGCATAACAAGATTAACTTGAGTACAATTTTTTCCTTCACGGTACTACCGCAAGTAATTGACGTAAAGCACTTTTAATTTATTATCATCAAGTTGATTATGAGCGTAGCTAATAAGCAATTAAATTGCCAAGGAACAACAGAGGTGAAAGTGTCCCAAGGTCTACAATGAATTCCAAAACATACCCAAGCTATTTCATGATTTATCATAAGCATTTTGGTATTTATTAATTAATAAATTAAAGCATGGAAATTAAGTGAGTAATTTAAAAATTATCAAAACAGTACCAAACTTTTTGGGGGTAGGTTATTGCACATAACATTTACACAAAAAGTTTTATTTCCAAAACATTATTATTTTAGCCTATAAAAATTATACAAGGTCCATTTTATAATTTATTTAGTGAATTTTTAAGCATACAAAATTATTGCTTATGACCAACAGATATTTTTCCCATGTAGAGCACATCATAATAAAGCTACATAAAAATTTTCATGATTTTATCACATATCTATATTTTATATGAATTAAACAAGATTTAGCATGTAAAAGCATTTTCTAAAAAAGAATAAATCATTTTTCTGTGCCATAAATCTTTTCTCACCACCTCACTCTTACCCACCGCCACTGATGCGTGGGTCCCATGGTCAAACCAGCCCAGCCCAGCCTTGACCACGACCGCACCGGCGGGTAACCGCGAGTTCATGACATCACTGCACGTAGATCTAGGAAACTAAACCAGGGCTAGGGTTGCGCAGTAGGCCGGCCCGCGACTATGGCGGGCGTGCAGCGGCGATGGACGCTATGGTAGCAACCTAGCTAGGGCTCAGGTTAGCACTAGGAGCACACCGCGACTCTTCTGCGTTTGCTGGTTGAGTCGGGAACACGGCAAGGCTAGGTGGTCGACGGTGAGGATGACGGCGGTGACATGAACTTGCGGCGGCGATGACGTCCCGACGCGTTTGTGGCTTATGTGTGAAAACCGGCAAGCCGATAAGCATCAGGGGGTCATGGCGAAGCTAAAACGCGAAACGGCTTGGCGAGAGACTCATCGGAGCAGCCTGGCCACGGTGGGGGTGGTCATGGCGGCGCTGCGGTTGCCCGCGAGGAAGATGACGGTGTGCGACTAGCTCTGGAGGAAAGGGTTGGCACGAGCGGTTCAAGGAGATGCGCGAGGAGGCGAAGCTGTAGGCGTGAGCTAATGGGCGGAGATGGAGCGGCCGTGACAAATTTCGCTGGCGTCAAGTTCACCGGCGGCGAGCAGAGAAAGGAAAAAGAGAAGGAGCATCGGCTGCTTCGCATTTTAAAGGACGAGGACGACGTCGTGGCTTCGGCAGCGTCTTCTCGAGCTCGGCCTCGTGCACGACTGTGTGTCCACGCACACGAAATGCCGTGAAGGCGCTGGACGGCGGCGAGCAGGCAGACAGAGTGGTCACCTGTGTGTACTGTAGCCTGACAGTCCATTTCAGCTTCCAATCTCTCTCGATTCCATGTAGAAACTTGAAAAACTCTAATAATAAAAGTTGTTCATCTTCATGCCTTCTCCAACATTGCTTAAGGAACCAACATCTAAAACGCGATGGTTTGCAAGATCTTAGCTTTTGAAAGTAGGCACATTGAAACAAGAAACTAAAAAACAGAATTCAGCCCTAGAATTTTGAAAACAGAGAAAACTTAGCTATTTTGGGAATTTTATTAATGATTAACTAACAATAAAACAAATCAGCTAATAGCACCATAGCATAGTACATACTTAGCACTAATAAATGATACTAAAGGTTGCACAAGTTTATTTGTGAAAAACATTTTATTAATTCCCCCAAAAGTGAACTTAATGTTGAAATCCCACACGGCCAAATTAGGATTAAGTGTTGAATTTCAATTTCAATATCAAATTTGGGGCTCAAATTTTAATTGGTTGGACTCATATTCATCCCAACACTTTACACTAGTGTAAAGTACACACTCTACACCCCAAACTTTATTTTAGCAAAATTTAATTGTTTAAACAAATTCACATATATAATTCCCAAAGAACCTTAATAGAGATTATTGTTAACATTGATAACATTTCATGTTATGTATAAAACACTACATAGGCAACATATATGCTATGAATGAAACATGGAATGCATTTATGCCTCAATGCTGATGCATGATGATTATCATGATCAAAGTTTTATTAAGTTCATAACACCTAGGGTGTTACAATATCACTACAATAAAATAGAATATCCTTGAGGGCCAGAGAAACACTTAAGGAAACCATAAAAACCGTCAAGAAAATTATTCTTGGCAGCCAACCTTCAAGGATGGCCACCAAAGGTTGAAAGCAAGGGAAATTCAAATTACCTTGAGGGCTGACCACCATAGATGATTTTCTTGGGGATTTGGCCGCCAAGGAAACAAAGACGAGGTCAGATTTTAAATAGAGTGAAGGAAATTTTCTTGAGTGCTAATGACCTCCAAGGTACATATACCACTACCGGAAACAGTAGCTTTGCCGTGTGCCCCGGGCACACGACAAAGCCTAAAAAACACTCGGCAAAGCCTTTGCCGAGTGTTACACTCGGCAAACTACACTCGGCAAAAAAAAAGACTCGGCAAAGCTGTCTTTGTCGAGTGTTTTTTGTTGAGCACTCGGCAAAGACTTTGCCGAGTGTTAAAATCAACACTCGACAAAGATTTTTCGAAAAATATAAAAAAAAACCACCACTGCCCGCTCGCGGCTCACCCCGCCACCACCACGCCGCCGCCGCAGCATAGGAAGGTTTCAGTTGCCGGAACGCAACCCCTTCCTGACTGGAAGGACTCGCTACTCGCTTGTTCTAGCAGGGGGTGGGTTTGGGCAGCAAGAACATAGGACGAATGGCAGATGAAACTGAGCTAAGCAGTAAGAGAAAAGAAAACCCAAACTTTGAGATACCACTTGCATTCCCACCGCCTGCAGCATTTGCTTCTTGCCGTGCTTGTAGTTGAGATACCGCTTGGACCTTGGGTTCAGATCGAACTCCTGGTAGCACGCTGCCACGAGCTGCGCGTAGCGGACGATATCAGCACGGAGCAGCGGATGGAGCGGCTCCACCAGGCCTCGCCAGTCGCCGGCGCCTTGTACCTCCTGCCACATGCACGCCAGCGGCGGCTAACCATGGCTTTGGCGCGGACACCTGCCGGCGCCACCACTTTCGTCGACGCTGCAGCCTCTTGCTTGTGTTGTAGGCTGTTGAGGTTGATGATGGTCGGCGTGGCGGAGGACATCGCTAGGGTCGTGGAGACTCGGTGACGTGTTGTCGTGGTCGGTGTGCCCGGCGCCACGGCGAGCTTCGCAGCGGCAGCCATCAAGCTTTGGAGGGAGGGAGATATGGGGATTGGGGGTTCGGTGCGGCCGCTGCTCTGAGTTTATAAGGTTGCGAGTTTGTCGAGTGCCAGATCGGGGACACTCGACAAACATATTTCTTTGCCGAGTGCCAGACAATTACACTCGGCAAACATATTTTTTTGCTGAGTACCTAGTTTTGCCGAGTGTTTTGTTTCTAGTTTGCCGAGTGTCGAACTTTGCCGAGTGTTTTTTCCTCGTTTGCCCAGTGCAATTATTTTGCCAAGTGTTTTTTTTTTTTTGCAGTATTCGGCAAAGAGCTGGTTTGCCGAGTGCCGATGGATTGCACTCGGCAAACCCTATTGCACTCGGCTTACCTGTTGTTTCCGGTAGTGTACCAACCGTGAAGGATATGTATTTTCTAGGGGGCCGATGAGCCCCAAGGTATTTATACCAACTGCCAAGGATATATATTTTGTTGAGGGTGGACGACCCCCAAGAATATGTATAGAACTGTCAAGGATATATGTTTGTTAGAGGGCCGATGACCCCCAAGGTATTTATACCAACTGCCAAGGATATATATTTTGTTGAGGGTCAATGACCTCCAAGAATATGCATAGCAAAAAAGAAAAATAATCAAATGGTTGTCGTAGCTTGGAACTAAAGTCACAACCTACAGTTTCGCGTGACCGCTACACCACGAAGTCATTTGTGACTAAGTGAATGTTTCTTTCTTTTTGTATTTGTATAATGAATATTAGACATCATAAACAATTTCAAATGGAAAAGTTTGAACTAAAATGTTTTATTTGGTCGAGTACTAGAACTTTAGTTTAGGTTGTATCTCCATCCGAGGTCATTTGAAAAAATAAAAAAAAAATAATTTCAAAACTCGGAGAACTTAAAACATAGTTTTTGGACTCCGAATAATTTCAGATAAAAAAGTCATTAACTATAAAGTCGTATATCTCTTCAGGTTCGACATCTTTGATATAAACTTTACCTTCATACGATATTAGTATGTTGCATGATATCTTTAAAACTAACTAGAAAATTTCAAGCTAATGCCAATATGTATTCTCTAGTGCATAACAAGAGAAAATTGCACCTTTTGTTGGATTAATGTACTATAAAAATTATATTTCATTTCACAAACATGTTAATGGAGCAGTTATGTCTATAAAATGGAATGTCTAACTAAGAAGAGTACAATGAGTCCATTATATCGGTGGTTAAGAGGAATAACTATAAACTGAATATTTTTTCCTTGGCATGGCTACAACAATTTACTTAGGGTTTTCACCCAAGGAAACTAGCACTTCCTTAACTGTTTCTAGTTAAACCCAAGGAAATGTGAATTACCTTGGCTGTTTCTAATAACACTTAAGAAAATATGAATTACCTTGGTAGTTTTGAATAACACCCAAGGAAATGAGGAAATACCTTGGCGGTTTGTAATAACACTCAAAGAAACGTGGAAGTACCTTGGTGGTCAGGTTAGCACTCAATAATATGCATTTTCTTAAGGTTTTATACAACCTCAAGGCAATCATATATCCTTGGGGTTCAATTTCGTTCCTCAAGGAAATTGTTGGACGCCAAGGATATTCTATTTTCTGGTAGTGCGTTCTTGACACTTTAGATAAGAATATTTGATGTGCATCTCTGACCACTAGTTTGTTATAGATATATTCCTAAAATATATTAGATCTAAGAGAATCGATCTGTATGTATTCTGAAAGTTGGTACACAGGTATTTTTAGACTGAAGCTGTACTAGATCCACACAATGGTTGGGCTTGGAAGCGGCCCACAGCAATCCTTTGGATTCGGATCGAGAACAGGTCGGACCAAGTATATGGCCCCGGCCGGTCCATGCCACCGCTCCTGCGGGACGTAAGGCGCTCGGAGTGTTAGGGTTTTCGATCCTCCATGGCGCCCTTGGAGCTGGAGCGTGAGGCCGCGGCAGCGCAAGGACCGGAAGGAGGCGATGGGGGTGAGTACCATCCATGACCTCCCGGACGACTCGCTCAGGTGGATCCTCCTCCGCCTCGACTCCTCGCTCTGGCTCATCCGCGCGGCGTGCGTCTGCAAGCGGTGGCGCCGCGTCGTCAACAGACGGCGGCGCCGACGAAGGCCGCGCCTTCCTCCGCCTCGCCAGCTCGCTCCACCCGCCCACCGTCGTCGGCCCAGTACCACATCCCACACAGTGGCGATCACAGGTTCGTGCCCTCCTCGTCGCCCATCATCGACGGCAGCCGCTTCTCGGTCGACGATTTCCTCGACAAGGACAACCAGTACTTGCGTTGGCACGTCGCCGACTGCCACGGTGGCCTCGTCCTTCTCAGCATGCACCTACGGGCCGTGTGCAGGCTCCGTGCCCAAACCTCATTGTCTACGACCCATTGACACGCAAACACCGGTCGATCTCCGGTCCCCCAACGCGGAACGAGCAGGGCTTCAGCCTACGGCACCAGAGAAGTTTTTCTGCTTGACGGCGACGGACGGCCGCATCTCCGTATCGAATTTCAAGTGCTGCACCGCCACCTCACCGTCGCCCGCGCTGCCACCTCCTGCGTATTCTCCAGAGGTAACGCCGGGGAGTGGGGCTGGCGCTTGCTGACTCGCCGGTTGTCAGACGAGGACCTATATCCGTGCTGCTCGTTGTACGCCGCTGGCCGCGTCGACGGATCCGTGTACCTGGGCTTGCTGTGAAACATATTGTTACACCAGAGAAGTTTCTTCTATAACATATTGTTGGAAACATATTAGGTATAAGAGAATGTGTAAGTATTTTGAATACAAATCAACATATGGACTTATATGCTAACAAGCTAAATGTTGTAATAATTATTTATGTTTGAGGCATGTAAAGTTTAATCAAATATATACTCCCCTAATAAACGACAAGTTTTTGACCTTTTTTGTAACAGGAGGTAGTATAATAGAACAAAGTGTTTTCTTGTTGATCTACTAGTATCAATTATTAGTGCGTGCCATAAGAATATGTGGCTGTTTTTCTATTTCTCATGATTTTGTATTATTCACCCCGTTATTCATCATGAGTATATTATATCTTATATCTATATCTATACCTAATACTAAGAGGCAAAATTTCTAGCTTGTTTTTTTTTGTCCAGCCCCAATCACCAGCTCGGTCTCGGTCTTGCAACGCTCACCGTGTTCATGTCTATCGATCTCTTTTCTATTTTCACGGTCGCCAACCAAGATTAGGAGCAGGAACGAGAATATAAAGAAATACGGGGTTCCATATGTAAAGATACTAGAGAGTAAGAAAAGGTGGGAAGAGCCTTAATAGTTTTAAAATATACCAGGGTTCCTGATGCCAAAATATCTAGATCCGAGGGGGGCCTCTTCCGGTGGGCTTTTTTCGACATGGGTTGAATCGTTGCAGTTGGGCCGGTTTCGTTGTGGGATGAGACTAAGCCCATGCCAAGCCTTTTTTCTTTTCTTTCGTTTTTCTCTTTTTCTATAAAAATAGAGATATTGCCAAAATTTCGTTAAAATCATAGAAAAATCATAAAAATGCCAAACCCAATTTTGTTCGCTTCATAAAGATGGGATTTATCCATAGATGTTATGACCTTATTAGGTTGTGCTTGGTCTATAGATTGTGTTAAATCATCCTTGCATATGTTGTATGTATATAGGTTCGGCGAAGATCGTGAACTTGCCAGAGGCAGACCCCAAATACGCGGAGGTGGCCGAGGAGTATGAGGAGGAGGTTCCTTGTCATTGGTGTTCTTGAAGCCTTCACTACACTTTTTCATTGTTCAGTTCGTGTCCAAGGCTAGCCCCGGTACATAACTCCTACTTTTAAGCACTTATTATGTTTGTTTGCGCATTATGTTTTGATTTGAGGAGAAGGATTTACACCATCTGATGTAGTTTTGATTAGAAACAAAACTTATTTTTATTAAAATATAGATTAGTCAATGAACACAACTAATTATTTCATGAACCAGAAACTTCACGGATTATTATCTAATGAAATCCAAAACAAATATATTTATGTAACTTCTGACGAAGACCTGTTGTGTGAAAATTAAGAGAGGGTCTCAATCACCGGTGGACAGACAAATCCTTGATATATTAACAAAAAATTACGGAGGTTGATATGATGCATCAAAAAGCTACAAAAGTCGATATTGAGTCATAGAAACAAATGGGTATTATAAAAAGTTAAAGTTATGATATACTTATAGCTAAATAATTATGTGCTTTTGCAATGAAAGAAAAAACTATACCAAGGTGTATTTCAATTTGATACAGGTTTACGTAAAACATTGTCTATTTATTGTCAGTATAACTTACATTATGGATGTCATGGCCATCATAACATAAACTATAAAAGGATAAAAGTAAGTATATATGTACCATTCATATCATCGTTTTGCATGAATGTTTGATAGTTTTTTTTTCTCTCATTGTAACGCACCAGGTTTCGTCCACAGAGGTACATGGTGCTACGCGCCCGCACCCAGAATACGGTGCGTTGCATTGCAAGTCCGCGCGTGGGTCCGTGTGAGAGAATCGCGAATCCGGTACGCGTGAACGACTGAGAGTTCGCGGCGGGGCCGTCCGGCCGTCCTCTCCTCTGATATGCGCTATACTCCTGCAGAGTGATGTCAGCATGACATCATGCTTACGTCAAATACCTCCTTTTCTGCTGGGAAAAAAAAACAGAAATACAAGAGATTGAAGAGCAATGCACGCAAACCAATCCTGTCTGGATCAGCAGCCGAGATTAACTGGCCACGGTGCAAAGCTAATTCAATTTTACAATACTCGATCGGATTAGTTGACTAACATGCAGGAAATTTACACGTCATGCATGGCACTGGTGATAGCGGATACTAGGCGTGCTATGTAAAGCGTTGCACCCCCCCAAAACCAACCCCCAACCACAAACCCCCCCCCCCCCCCCCCCCCCCCCCCCCCCCCCCCCCACCCCCCCCCCCCCCCCCCCCCCCCCCCCCCCCCCCCCCCCCCCCCCCCCCCCCCCCCCCCCATGTATTCAGCCAGCCTAATGCTGCTACCACGACGTGCAGCCATAACTGAAGAGCAACGGAATATAAATAAATATAAATAGTAGAAAGTGACATACAACACTGGACCGCAGAGCAAAAAAGTGAAGTTAATATGAAGCGACGTGAAAAGCATATCATCAAGGAAAAAAAACAAGTCTACACTCAACGAAGATTCCAAAGCTAACACTGCATATACTTATCATTCTACCTACAATGCCCTTTCGTTCTTATAATCTATTACCACCTAAAAAGCCCAGAGGAGGTTTCGTCCACCAAGCTTGGTGTGCGCGCCCCGCCTGAAGCATGATCGTTTTGCATATGGACTCTTGCATGTACGTGAGGCGTACACATGCATGCCGAACTCAGACTTCAATTTCCATGCTCGCGTTAATAGCCAAGTTCCCGGGTAGAGTTCACGATGTGCTTGCCGGACCGGTCGGCAAGCTAAAATTGGGTAGAGTCCAACATCAAACTCTTTCCTTCCTTCACGTTTGAATCAAGATTGTGCTGGATTATTGCACATGAGCCTAGAACATAAAAAAAGGCAAGTTAATTAATAAAATTAATAATAAACATCTAAAAAATATGGTGGGCTATCGTTAGCGCTCCGCTAGTCGCCGCACTCGCCCCTCTGTCCGAACGGAAAACGTCCGCTTGTCCCTGTATATCCAGTATCTCAACGAGAAGAAACGAATTCAAACCAAAAGCGACTCCTGTGGGGTCGCTCCCAAGTCCAAGTGCGCCACCCACGCCCCCGCTCGGCTGCCAAGCGAAGGGATCTCGTCTGCCACTGCTGCTCGTGTCGGGGAGGTTGCTGACGCGCCAACTCCCTGCCCACCGGTGTATGTAACACTCTAAAAATTGCTCTTTTCGAAAAAGATATAAATTGATTTAATTTGTATTTTGTGAAAATAATATTTTTCATTATATTAAAATACATCATAAGGGAGTCGCAACTTGGATGTGCATACATACCGGTGTATTTTGATTTATTTGGTTGAGTGGTTTTGATTTAAAATTCAAAATGGTTTAAATTGTTTTTGGAAATGAGTTTGAAAATGGCTTTGAAGCAAAAGAAAAGAAAATTAGAAAAAAAAAGAATTTAAAAGTTGTAAAGTTTATTTTTGAAAGCCTACCAAAATTATCCATTTTGATTTGAATTGAAAAGCTATATCTGAAATGATATTTGATTTAGTTATGGTTCAAGGTTTCAAATGAAATCAAAACCTACTTGAAAAAGTATTAAGAAAAACAATTTGGAAAAGAAAAGAGTAAACCCTCTCCCCTTTCGGCCCAATCCGGCCTGCTCCCGTTTTTCTCCCCCGCACTCCCTCAGTTCGCAGGCCCAATCGCCGAAGGCATGCGCGCGCCGCTCCTCCTCCTTCTTGGGCCGGCCCAGTTGAAAGCCGCGCCTCCTTCCCACCGTAGTCGTTGCCCATGGCCGGGACCGCTGTTAGCCGGGGCGTCTTCAACCTCTCGTGCTCGACATGGACTCCACCGCCGCTGAGAGCCCCATGCCGCCACGACACCGCCTTGCTTGTGTCGCCCACGTCGCTCCGCCCCTATAAAAGTCGAAGACTCTGCGTCGCATCGCCCCCGCATAGCTCTAGCGCAAGTCGCCGCCTCCACCCGAGCTCGTAGCGCCGCCGCCGCCTACGAAACCAAGCCGCGGCATCGCCCCCGCCAAACTGCGCGTCGTCTCCGTGCCTCCTTTTGCCGTCGAGAGAATACCATAGGTGAGTTTGCCTCGCCGTTCTCTTTCTTTCCGTGCTATCCGTAGGTCTAGCCGTGGCCTCTAGGGCCGTCCCCTATGGACTCCGGCGAGGAGCCGAGTTTTCCCAGCCATGGCGCCGCCGCCGCTACGAAACCAAGCCGTGGCGTCGCCCCGCCCAAACCGCGCGTCGTCTCCGTGCCTCCTTTGTCGTCGAGAAACCATAGGTGAGTTTGCCTCGCCATTCTCTTTCTTTCCGTGCTATTCGTAGGTCTAGCCGTGGCCTCTAGGGCCACCCCTATGGACTCCGACGAGGAGCCGAGTCTCTCAGCCATGGCGCCGCCGCTCCAGTGACCCTCGTGCCCCCAATTTGATCTGCACCGCCTGATCTAAGATCAACGACCTAAATTAGAAGATACTGATCCAGCTGGCTTATTTGCTAAAGAGACCCCATAGTTTTCTCAAATCAACCCGCAGTGCACCCTCTGTAGAAAATAATTCAACATATGCCCTAGATTTCCCGTTTCAGCCCCTACAGTTTGCCAAAAACAACGTCCGGTCCACAGGACTGTTTTAATTCGGTTTTTAATAAGAAATTGGTTTCCAAATATTTACAAAATGCCATTGATCTTATTTTATGAGTAGTTTCTCTGTTTAACTCCGATTTGACCCGTTCAACTTGCGTTAGGTTCAGTAATTTCATAATCTATATGTTCATACTACTGTTAGATATGTTTTCAAATTATAAAATTTGAGGTTAAATTTAATCTACTATTTTATTAAAGGAAATCTTGTTTTAATTCATAATTTTTTCGTTATAGCTCCGAATAGTGTGTTTTTCATGTCTGTGTGTTCCTAGTAACGTGTAGAACATCTTTGAAACCTTTTCACTTACTGTTTATTATGTTGGTGTACTATTCTAATTTAGTTTTATTATTTGCTTCGTGTATGATTGCATGGATGTTTGTGTGGTGTTTTATGATCATGTCCCGTCGATGAGCTATACGCGGTGAATCCAAAAGCAATTCAATAAAGGCTTAGACTAGAAGAACGATCTGAGTTTAAGGCAAATGTAGCATGGATCTTCCTTGTTGTCCTATATACCTTTAATCATTTAATTCATACTACATGTGTCTACCTTGACTACCACTAAGGATTTCCTAGTACTTTGTTACCTTGTACCTACCTATGAGGTATTGCATTGGATAGTATGATGCTAGTGCTCAAACTAAGCCATGATCTTGTAACTTGACTAATGGAATATGCAATACATTAAAAGATGCTTTTTAGCAACATGGAATAAGGGGGCTAGAGCATTGGGCTGTTTTTTATGGTGCTCTAGATTCCTCTCCCTAAGTACTTATATGTGAGTGATCATCCGGGACTTACAGTATAGCTATGAGGGCTACATGGCTCTGGCTTTAGCTCAGTACAAGGATCTTTTCTAGCTTGTTAGAGGTTACCTTTATGGCGCAAGAGGGGTGTGTTTCAGGTTGGATATAGTGTGGCTTTTTTCGTTAGTGTATAGGCTACGTGTCATCGTGCCTGTCGGAAAGGGGAGCCCTACATTCGCAGGGCATAGAAACCTAGCGGCCCTAACTTGTTAGACGAACATTTAAAAGGCTTCATAGTGAACCCTGTCGAGCTTCCTTAGTAGTTAGGTCAAGAGATTGATCACCTCGGGTGAAAGGGTAAATCCGCGACTCATAGTGAAAGTGTACAGCCTCTGTAGAGTATAAAACTGGTATATCAGCCGTGCTCACGGTCACGAGCGACATTGGAACCCTTACGGAATAGATGATGAATAATGATGATCCTGATGATAAGATGCTCATTAATGGTTAATTGTTTATACTATTCATTATTTCATGTTTACCTGATCAGGGGTTTATATGGGCTTATGGTAAACTTGTTGCTACTCCTATGCTAACATTATGATAATTAAAAGCTAATCATACTTAAACCAATGTCAGCCTTTTGAGCCTCATGAACCATCATGTTATATTTGTTGAGTTCGACATATACTACGCTTTGCTTTATTTTTTAATTATTTGGATAAAAAATTCCGGATGGGTATCAGGTTGCTAGATTTTAGAGGAATTAGACTTGTGATCAACCAGTCAGTTGTCCCTGTGGAATGAAGTCTTCACCCAAGATCAGAGTTGTTTTCCGCAGTTTGTCATCTAATGTTGGATCCGACCTAGAAATCAGAAGCGATGGTAGTGGAGACGGAATTGGTTGAGCCCTGATCTGCTGTTGGCCAGCACCACCGTCATCGCATCTCTTCCCCCTGGACCCTGTTATCTTATTTGTGGCAACTACCAAGCATGCTCGCAGCCGAGACATTCCCCGAAGAGGGCGGCAGTCTCCTACTTGACTGGACCATGGACCCGCCTCACACTCGCCGCCAGATGGCCGGTGAGGGTGCCGAACTCACGTTGTTGTGGCCTCCACCCTACCGCACCACCTTATCCACTCAAGTGCTCAACGCCGGTCTCTCTCCAAGTGCTCGACGGAGATTAGATCTAGTAATAGATATGGTTTGACATGGGAGAAAGAAAAGGGGGGGAGACGAGAAGTTTGGAAATTGGAACGATGGTTATGGCCAGTGGCCACCCCTGGCGTGGGAAGCGGGTGAGGTGCGGATGCGGGCTGACGTTGTATTGCCTGCAATGCATGCATATTCGTAGCGGTGCTAGACATCTCTGTTCAATATGGGGGTTTGTGATGTAGTGCAAACCATTTTTCCGGTCTTAACAGAGAAAGTTTGAGTTTTCTCTCTCTTAATGCATATTTGTTAGTTTGAAGATTATTTTTTTATTTAACAAAAATGCCATTTGCAGGTCCTTTGAACAGTAGGCACCAAACTCATACAGGTTGTGCAAAATAAAAGGTGTATCCTGAATTTGAGAACTCAAGATACCTTGGTGCTTGTCTGGTAATAAATCTGCACCCTCATCATTTCAAGGTTTTTTATATTGGCCAATTTATTTCTACTGAAAAGTAACGGTGATTTTGCAACGTGTTCAAGAGCTTCTATTCTTTGGCAGAATATAATTTAAAGAGAGTGTGGTCTCATAGTAATCTTTAATCTAGAATAGATTGTCTTTTCTTTTGGGAATTTACCTCTTCAGTTTCATTTTGATATTTATGGAGAATGTGATCTCATGTGTGATGGTACAGGCACCTCAAAGGTGAAGATCTTAACTCGCTGCAACCCAAGGACCCGATCATGATTGAGGAGGCACTTGATAATGGACTGACGAATCTGAATGAGAAGCTGGTAACAAATCTGCTCAGTCAGTCGATCTCAATGTGGTTGATGTTGCAGGTATGGTCATCTATGTAATAATTTCTGATATTGGTTGTTTTGTTGATTGCAGATGGAGCACTGGGAAAGGCGTGTGACAAACATATGAGCTTAATCTGACTAATGATTCTGTATCATGAATTTTATTTGAGCATGCAGGTTCTTTTAATTCTTTCCCTCATCCACTATTTTATTGGTTGATTGTAGAATAAGATGAGGAAGAGGAGAACAAATTGCTGGCCTTCGACTTGTAAGTGTCCTTCAGGGTTGCATATCTCCAATTGGTTCTTTTATGGAGAGGAGAAAACATCTTCTCATTTGGAGCACGAATGCACTATCATATGTGGAAACGGTAATGCATACTTCATAGAAATGTAGATTGCAGACTTGTCGTTCTCTCTCTTTTAATTCAACTTCTATTATAGAGGCTCAACATGGTTTTAACAAGGTGCATTCGCATTTTCTATTTTGCCTTTTATTTGTTACTAGCTAGGTAGTGTAAGACCATAATCTGCTGCCCCCCCCCCCCCCCCCCCCCCCGATTCTCCATTGTTGGAGAATGGTCGGCTCGACCGACCCACTCCCTATTGGAGTTGGATACTGATCGGCTCTGCCAACTAGCTCCTGTAGCTAGTAAGGCACTAGGTCATAGTAGTAGTGGTTTACTTCAGGCCATGTAGAGTGGAGATGGTTGAGCTAAGCTTTGTACCTTAGGAGTAGGTAGTTGGTGTACCCTTATACCTTAGGAGTAGGTAGTTGTTTACTCTGTACCTTATGAGTAGGTAGTTGGTGTACTCTTATACTCCGATAGTAGGTAGTTGGTGTACTCACCAACAACTATGTACCTGGTAGAGGTACAGCTAGAGTTGTATATATTCTATCCAAAGGCATATAACAAATCAGTTTAGTTTGCCACGTCTAGAAGCAGAGCTTTCGGCCAGCGCTGGCTTGTGCTGTGTATGTACGTGTGAGCTATTCTTAATATCTTCTTCTACCCTCAAGCCATAGTGAGTGAGTGTGCTGGTAAGCTTACTGCTTACCAGTGCAGGGCAGCCGAGGGCTAACAAGTGGTATCAGATCCATACAAGTGCTGTCGCCGGACTAACCGCCTGGCGATGACGGACAGTTTGGAGATGGGTGGACAGCAGCGACGCTGCTATGGCTGCCCAGCCACAACAAGAGGTCGTCGTGTGCATGTGACAGGAGGTCAGTGGCACTTAGTTGGCCGACGCTGACTCGCACCAACTATGGCGGAGTGGGGCGGTGACCATGAAGGTCAAGCTCAGAGCCTGATGGCTCTGATATGCCATTAACAAGGGCACCGACAACGAAGAAGACGACATGCCAGTGTTGGAAGCCATCCTCGCTACTGTGCTAGTGGAGTATAGGGAGCCGTTGGGGGCGAAGAGCTCTACTAAGGAGGCGTGAGAGGCTATTACGGCGATGCGTGTCGGTTTTGATCGCGCAAAGAAGGTGACGGCCTAGCTGCTGAAGCAGGAGTACGCCAACCTCAAGTTCAAGGATGGCGAGTGGAGGACTTCTCCCTCCGCCTGCAAATGCTCATCAGCAAGCTAAGGAGCCATGGTGTCACCATCGATGAAGAAGAGGCGGTCTCCAAGTACCTCCACTCCGTGCCGGCGAAGTACATCCTGATTGCTCTCTCTATAGAGACGATGTTGGACTTGTCCACCCTCACCATTGAGGATGTGACTGGCCATCTATGGGCGGTGGACGAGCGCATGGAGCAGGCCACAGCAACAACAGATAGCGGCAAGCTGCTGCTAATAGAGGGGGAGTGGGCTGCCCGGATGAAGGAGAAGAAGTCTGAGGAAGCCTCCTCCAGCCACAGTGGTGATGGCAAGCGCCGCGGTAAGGCTCCTTTGGAGAAGAAGAAGAAGAAGAAGAAGAAGGTTGACCCTAATGTCTACCGGCGCTGTGGGAAGACGGGCCATTGGGCAAAGGAGTGTCCAAATCACAAGCAGGAGAAGAAGGTTGAGGCTCATCTAGCATAGGCTGATGATGATGATGAGGCCACTCTCCTGATGGCGACGTTTTGTGCACTATACAACGTTGAGGCCAAGGAGAAGGGAGAGGTGATGGTGGTGGAAGGGCATGGGAAGGCTCTGAAGGCTATCAACCTCGATGAACCATGCACCCAAGTCCACCTCGGATGTGTGGGCGGTGAGCAAGAGCAGCGGTGGTTTTAGTAATTGAGTGACAACCCAAGTGGACTAATTGTGTTTATGCGAGATACACAGGTGATTAGTCCACAAGTACATGTGTGTAAGCAACATATGCCGTGAAGGTGAAAATGGTTTGGAGATGTTGCAAAGCTCACACATGTGATGATGAAGGAGCTTATTGCACATGAGACATGACATTGAGTCATGCGATCAAGGTGGAGAAGATCAAGACAAGACTTGGCTTGATGGACCGGTTGCAAGCGTGAAGGGCAAGTCAGAGGCTTTGGAGCGATGGACCATGTGACGGCGAAGCTTGAGCAAGACTTGGCGCCCGATGGACGAAGGCAACGGTAAAAAGCAAGTGAAGTCAAGATCGATGAACCAATATGATCACATGATGAATATGAAGTGGATCATATCATTGTTGATCATGTTGGTGCAGGTGTTGCATCAACATTTGGAGGAGATGGAAGGAAATGTGCAAGGCAAAGGTATAACCTAGGGCATTTCATTTCACCGATCATAGGTGTGTAGAGAAGTTGATGACCGGGTTTAGGATAGATGGCTGTACTATCAAGAGGGGCAACTTGTTTGCATATCGGTTAGCTAGTGCCACTCGAGTGATTAACTTTGCATCATCGCTAGGATCGAGTTGGCGTGGCAAGTTTGAGTGGCCAATCCTTTGGAAATATTTGTGAAAAGCTAACACATATACACATGGTGGTGCACACTTGGTGGTGTTGGCACATTTGCAAAGGAGAAGAAGTTAGAGTTGTCGTGAATCAACTTAGAGAAGAGAAAAAGGTTTTTCAGTGTACTCTAAACTATAGGATGGTCCTTGGATTGGAATACTGTTTTGATTCCATTGTGATTTGGATCAAGTATGCATGTGGGATGTGTAGCCCTCTGAGTAAGCTTTCCAAAATGTCCAAGATCATCGCAAATCAGAGTTCGGAGCTAAGAGGTATAGCCGTTTTAGCGCTGAGAAGGTCTGTGACCGGATGCTAGCGCGAAAAACGACCGGGTTGCTGGGGTCCAGCGTCTGGTCAGCACCCGCGAGTCCGGTCACAGCGTTCGGTCAGTGTTTTTTAGCGTGTCCAGAAGCGACCGAATGCTGGGAGAGTCCGGTCAGTGATGATCAGAACGTGTCCGGTCGCTGAAAAAACGTCGCTGGAACCTCTCTGTAAGTGACCGGACGCTGGGGTTTCAGTGTCCGATTGTTATGACCCTGCGCGTCCGGTCAGTATATGCGCTTTGACCAGTGAAGGGGTAATGGCTATTTTAGCCCTTTGGGCTATAAAAGGAGTGTGTGGTGGCCGGTCTTGGGGCTGGTTGCTTAGCACCCTCACACCTATGTGGCTTGTGTAGGAGTGCTTGGATGCCTTCTAACTCACTTGTGCTTGCAAAAGTGCGAATCGATTGTGAGTGTGATTCTAGTGCGTTGCATTGTGAGATTGCATCGAGTGGCACTAGGTGATCGAGTTGCAAGCCGGTGGTGCTTATTACTCTTGGAGGTTGCCACCTCCTAGACGGCTTGGTGGCGGTCTCCGTCGAAGCCCGTAAGAAGCTTGTGGCGTGCTCTGGAGAAGAGCTTTGTGAGGGGCCTTGTGCTCGCCCCGCGGGAGCCGCCAAAGAGCAACCCTAGTTGAGCGTGGTCATTGAGTTACCCTCACTTTCAGGGTAGGTTCTTGCGGTGCCCAACGTGCGGGCCTTGGCGGGTGATGCCAATTAGCCGTTGAACCACCAAGTGAGCGGTCCGACACAACGGGAATGTAGCGTGTTGGCAAAGCACGTGAACCTCGGGAGAAAATCAGCGTGTCAACCTTGTTCTTCCTGTTGGTTTGCATCCCCTTACACAAGCTTGTGATTACTTTTATATACTTGTGCTTGTGTAGTTGCTCTTGTAATTAGTTAGCATGTGTAGCTCACTAGTTACCTTCTTGCTTGTGTAGCATAGAAGTAGCTCCCTTGCGTGGCTAATTTGGTTTGTGTAACCTTGTTGGTCACTTTGCTTAGTTTGTGTAGCTAAGTATGTGCGCTCTCTAATTTGGGCATTGGTTGCCTTATTATTGAGCATTGCTAGTGAGCTTAGTTGGATTTGTGCTTTTGCTTACTAGCATGTGTAGGAGCTCCCTCATTGCTTGAAAATACTAGTGGCATAGGTTTGTGTGACCTTGCTCCTAGAATTGGTTAGGTGAGCTCTAGTTAGCTCGGCACCTTTGTTGCTTAATTAGGATCTTTGCAAGGTGTTAGAGAACATAGATAGAGGGGTGTAGTCTTGGCTAGAACCGATATTTTTAATTCCGCACTTGTTTTGGTTAGCCGACGCGATTAAATTTTAGAAACGACTATTCCACCCCCCCTCTAGTCGTCATCTCGACCCTTCACACTACAAGGAACTTGTTAATCTGTTATGGATTCTCGGTGACAGATTTACAAACCGTCACTGACGGAACGCAATCCATGACGATAATTTTTTTTTCGTCGTGGATGTGCACCGGTGGATATTCCCGGCCCACTAACTCGGGGATGGTTTTATCCGGGTCATCACAATGTATGATTTTAAATTCGTCATACTCTAATTAGCCCAAAACAATAGGGCCCGCTATCGATATTTAGTGCAAAGAAAAATAAAAAATGTGATTGCAAAAAGATTCAAACCTAAAAGACGACGTGTTCATTCATAAGTATTAGTTCTTTTAAAGTAATTTCACTTAAATTGTATGCCGACCCAGCGTGGCGTGAAGACCTGCTGTTTGTATAAATATTTGTTTTGTTTTTGAGTTCCTAATTTTTCTACAGGATCACATCTATAGAATTTACTCATGGTTGCATGGGCTAGCACTAGCACGTTCAACAAACAGAAGGGGAGCATAAGTGTAACGTGCGAGCCAGGAGTTCACGTGCTTGGCATGCTATCTTTTTTGGGCTTTTAACCGAGTATAAATCTGGAGGTAGGAAAAAAAGAAGAAGAAGAAGAAGAAGAAGAAGACCGCATCATCAATGCTCGAACCCAGCACCTGCCTGGACAGAAAAGCTTATGTACAAGTACTAACGATTGTTTTCCCCTTTTTGAAGGTACGGTAAAGGTGTGGGCCAGGCATTTCGGCCGCTGGATAGCCGACAGGTCACTCGTCCTGGCGAGCGCCTGGCGGTCCGCTTCTGTTGGCGTCCACGCGTCGCTCGCTGGCTCTACGTATGCAAACGGATGCGATTTACATGCAGGATGCAGGGAATTTTTCCGGGGCCGTGTCGGTTTTCCAACGCCGACTGAATGTTATATCCGCGCTTTTTATATAACACTTCTACATTTGCAATTAATCATTACAAAAATATTATTTTAAAAAAATTCAACCATATGAGCCAGTAGGCGTGTATATGGGGAGTAGCCCAGCCCAGGTGAGCAACTAGCGGACCGCCACCGGAGTGAGAAATGATAATATTTTGAAGTCCTAGTATTTTGAAATTCAATTTATCTGTACCGACTGAATGCTATATCTGTACCGCTGCACAGGGATGTGAGGCTGCTGCCCGACGTTGATCTCCACTCCATAGGGCACCGACGACCAAAACCATCTCAAATCGAGCCACCAAAATCCTCACGCTTGATCCCGTCAATAATTCCATAAAGGCATGGCATGGTTATCATCACACTCCTGGTTTTCATGTAATTTTGCAGTGAACTTGGTTGGGCACCAGTTCCACTGTGTGGACATATAGGCTGGGCTGGGGTTGCCGCTGTGCTGGGCGGAGGCACGGTGGCAGCAAGTGTCGACGATATGAGAAGCCAAAGCTAATTTATGTGCATTCTAAAGATACACTACCGGAGACGTCCCTCTTCGCCGAGGGCTTGTGGGTTTGCCGAGAGATAGATCTCGGGCACTCAGCAAAGGGGGTCTTTGCGAGGGCCAGCCCCAGGAGCCCTCGATAAAGACAGGCCCTCAGCAAAGCCTTGCCGAGGGCCTGGCCCTCGCCAAACAAACGACCCTCGGCAAAATAAATCTTTGCCAAGGACCTAGTCCTCGGCAAATTGGCCGGATGGGTCCTGGCGGCCACTGGCGTTAGTCTTTGCCGAGTGCCCGCCGTCAGGCCCTCGGTAAAGATTTTTATTTTTAAATATTCTTTGCCGAGGGCCATTGGTCAGGCCCTCGGCAAAGACCCCCTTTGCCGAGGGCCAGGCTAGACCCTCGGCAAAGAGTTTTTTTTTTGTTTTTTGAATCCAGTTTTTTTGTGGTGCTATAATACCATTATTTAAATCTCAATTTTAAAATTTGAGCCATATTTGACTTTTTTTTATATATTTTCCTAATTTATTTCTTTTCGTTGATTTTTTCGAATATTTCAAATTTGAACTGCAGGTGGATGGAATAATGCAATTTAGTGATTCGAAAAAATGTTATCATGGTATTTGGTGTATGTTGAGTCCCTATCCACGAACTCGCATCACATTTCGATCATCTTCTTCATGTAACATGACGAGGAACTTGTCGGAAAAGTGTTTTCAAATTAAATAAAATTCATACGAAGTTCGAAAATCATGAAACTTGTCGAGGTGTCATGTTATCGCATGTGTAGGCTGTGGTAAAAATTTGAGAAGGTTTCGAGCAAGTTATGACGTCGGATGCCTAAAACCCAGACATCTCCACATGTGATTCGGCCTATGGCAAAGAGGTCCCGCGGGCCTCCCTCCGGTTCCGCTTCCTCACAACCGCCCAGTGATTCGGCCTATGGCAAAGAGGTAAGTAACTATAGATGTTATCACAACTACTTCATAAGATATGTTGGAAATCATAAGAGAAACTGATAAATTTTCTTAATCACTTGTGCAGGTCCTGGTTGGTTTTGTCAGGTACTCCAGCACGCACCCCCACAAGCATCCTTGGTGTTTTGTGCAGGAAATGGTACCCCAGCATTGTGCAACTGTCCGAAGAGCCGGTGGTGCGGGAGCCGGCCCTCCAACTAGGACAGGTACGCACTGGTCACGGATGACACTTACCGCAACAAGCAGGAGCGGGTATTGGCGGAGTTTTGGGTAAGTTTCTTCTCTCGCACAACATTGCTTAATACATCTCATTCATTGGTTAAATGTTTTATTGAAATAATGAATGGATACATCGGTTTTGTATGCAGAAATTTTTCAAGGCTGAAGAAGGACTTGAGGCCCAGCGGATCGGGCGGCTGCCGCAGCTTGTATGAAGTACGTCACCGAGATGCACCACCATGGGCGCGTCCAAGCCCACATAGACTACTACAAGTCGGTACTTAAGCAGTCCCTCCCCAAGCCTCAAGCAAGACTGATTTACGCTGACCCGGGACCAAGTAATGATTCGTTTTGATATTAAGTAGGTTCAATTTCATCTTCTTAATGATTCGTTTTGATATTAAGTAGGTTCAATTTCATCTTCTTATATGTCAAATACTCGATGACTTGTAGGTGATTCCTTGGTGGTGCCGATCGTATCCCGAGTGCTGGGCCATGATCGTGACAAGTGGTTATCACAGGACTTTGTTGGCACGCACGAGAGGCTACGGGAACAGCGTCTAATGAGGCAAGGTCCAACTCACCATCAAGGCAGCCGCAGCCTCCCCGGATACAAACAAGCATACGTAAGTGATTTCTTTCATTTATTTTGATGCTCAATTCTGCTTGATTTCTCACTATCTTCCCGTCTTTCTCGCAGGAGGCTGCGCACCCGGGCGAGGAGGTCTCGGAGTTCTCTGCGTGGGCTATGTCCCACATGGGCAGGACGTCGTCCTCTGTCTCCTTCGACCCCGGCTGCCCCGCCCCAGGTGTACTCCGACCCGAACGTATACACTAAAGTCCAAGAGTACACGTCCTTGGTAAGGGAGATCTATGGGGAAGATTACAATGTGCGCACTGAGCCCATGATGCAGAGACGATCATGAGGCTCGGAGGAGGCAAGAAGCACGGGCGGCTGTGGATTACAGACGGCGCCATCGACTCCACCACTATTCCCTCCCTCGACGCTATCTGAGCACGGAGCACGAGCTCCAGCCAACCCATACGCTCACGGCCTTCTCCAGCACTGCAGCAGGTCCAGGCACTCTAGGTAATTTCTGTTTTACTCATCGTACGTTGATATTTACACACCTAAATTAGATTTGCATTACTGATACATTGGAGTGAAATATTGCAGGCCGAGCTGCAAGAAACAAAAAGGCAAAGTCAAGAGCAGAACGCGGAACTGACCGCATAGCTGTAGGCCCAGCAGGTCGCGTTCGAGGCCGCGCAGAAGCAGATGGCGGAGATGATGGTGATCATGCAAAGTCTTGGGCAAGCATCGGGTGTACCTGTGCAGTTTCAGCTCCTCCTCCTCCTCTACTCCTGCAGCTACTCCTGTAAGTATGAAAGTTCACTTTTCGCTTGTGTTTTGCATGTATGTCGGCCTTCGTGCCATTGTGGATGTCCGGCGTTCGTGCCGTTGTGGATGTCGGCGTTCGTGCCGTTGTTTCTTGCAGGTTTTGGAAACCTCCCCGTGCAGGGGAGGTGCTGCCGAAATTTTCAATTGAGTCTAATCTTTTTGTATTCCTAGATTACTAGATGCAATCTCTAAGTTCCAAAACTGTTTTCCTGGATTACTCACACATGCAATCTCTGCTCCTTTGTGCAGCCTCCGTCCACGGGTTCCAATCAATTTGGTAGTGCGTCAACCGGGTGATCCCGCCTTTCCTTCACCACCGTCTCATAGGCTACCTTGATCAGGACTAGTGCTAGGTGATGTGGTTGGACTTTATTGTAATATTTGTGGGTTTATGGTTCTGACTTGTGCTTGGATTTCATGAACTTGTCGTAATAAACATGTGAATGATGATGAACATATGACTTGTCGTTGTAATATATTGTGATTTGTGGTTCACAATTATGGTTGTGATATATTGTGAGAAAATAGGTTCTGTGTGATATATATATAGTATAGATATATATATAATATATATATATATATATATATAGTATCTATATATATATACTCATCTATCTCTCTATATCTATATATCTGTGTGTGTGTGTGGTGTGTGGTGTGTGTGTGATGGTTGATATGTGTGTGTGTGTGTGTGTATGAAATGCTTGTGTCGATGGAATGCAAAAACAAAAAAAAAATTCTGCCTCTTTGCCGAGGGCAATGACCAAGGCCCTCGGCAAAGAAGGGTCCTTTGCCGAGGGCCGTCCCATTGCCCTCGGCAAAGATTTTTTTAAAAAAAAATAAATTTCTGGCAACATTTCTTTGCCGAGGGCCATGGTTGGAGGCCCCTCGGCAACGATTTTCAAAAAAAAAAGAATAATTCTTTGGCCGAGGGCCGTCCCATTGCCCTCGGCAAAGATGTTTTGGAAAAAATCTGCACATTTCTTTGCCGAGGGCCATGGTTGGAGGCCCTCGGCAAAGATTTTTCAAAAAAAAAAGAATAATTCTTTGCCGAGGGCCCACGGAGACGGCCCTCGGCAAAGACTTCCGTCCCAGGCGCCTGCGGCGTGACGGCTGCTTTTCTTTGCCGGTGCGGCTCCAGCCCTCGGCGAAGGCTTTGCCGAGTGCCCGATAAAGGGCCCTCGGCAAAGACCCTCTTCGCCGACTCAAAATTCTCCGAGTGCTCTTTGCCGAGGGCCGCCCTCGGCAAAGCCTTTGCCGAGGGTTAATGGGCCTTTGCCGAGGGCCTCAGGCCCTCGGCAAAAAGGCCGTCTCCAGTAGTGATAGGATACATAAGGAGATTAGGGGTTGGTGCTGCAGGGTCCTTCCACGGAAGTGACATCATATCTATTTCATGGTCCCAAGAAACTTGGATGCACATGTGTTCTTTGTCACATGAGAAATCAATATAAGGTGCGAAGGAGTTTACTTTTATGATTTCATCATTTCATACTTAAATAAAATTTTATCTAAATTGTTGTAAAATTCTCACAGCAACGCACGAGGTATTCTCTAGTGTGTATATATATAGAGAGAGAGAGTATGTGTTACCTAAAAAATTTATAGAGCGGACGAATACGCCTCCCATGAAATCGTATTTGAGAGGCGGGTGATTAAGATCCTGAACAACTTCCATGGCCTATCTCTGCTGCTTCCTTTGTCTTCATCATCAGTGTCTAGCCTCTGGCGCTCCCATTGTACTGCCCTACCTGTGAAGACATTGATGATGTGCTTGCGCTTGGGAGCACCTTAGAGAAGTAAACATGAACAGTGCTTCCGCTTGCCTGCGCCAGAGCTCTAGGCGAGGACCTCTAGATGCCCCTCCTACTCATCGCGCTGCCCATCATCCGCATTGACGTCACTTTGTGTGGAGAGTGAGAGAGAGAGAGTACTGAGGGACAGCGGGGATGCAAGTGGTCGGCTTGCGAACCTGTATACATCATTAATTTTACGGGTTGCCGCAAGAAACCAACAAAACTAAGCATATATGTGAGTTTGTAGACCAACCCGCTTGCATCTCTAGCGGTGGCTCATCATTTATTTGCCTAGAGAGATATCAATATAGGAGGGAGAGGGGGGAGAATGTCACCATTACCTGGAGTCCTCGCATGAGGTTATAAAATTATCAAAAAAGGGAATTCAATTTTAGTTTGGACTAAGTCAAATACTTTTAAGTTTCGTTAAGTTTATTAAAAATAATATCAACATTTATGCCTCACATATGTTTACTATGAAAATATACTAGTTCCTCCATCCTGAAATATAAGGAATCAAGGGGATTTTCAGACGAAATAAGAAGGGTGACAAAACATCGATTACCCCTTGCTAATTAGAAGGGTGTGTGAGTAGTTCCGTATTGCTTTTCTATTTTAAAAGGAATCTAGGGTGGCCCCCACCAGGCAGCCACATGCGGGTGCCGTTGCAAGCCACAAGTCACGTGATTTTTCACGTAAAATTTGCATGTGGTTGTGGGCTGGAACCCAGGACCTCAAGCCATGCATGTGTTTGCCTCCTAATAACCCCCCCGTCGCAGCCACAACGGCCACCTCCATCCCTGCTCCATTTCCCATACGAAAACCTGCCTCCACGTGGTCATCAACCTAGTGCCTGGCCCTAAGTTCATCTCGACTCATTTCCCATCCTGCTTGGTCGTTTCCTCACCTCCTATGCACTCGACAACGCCAAAAGAGAAAGGAGCAGACCTAGATGAACGGCACCTCCACTACCGGAGACGGCTTCTTTGCCGAGTGTCCCAGACTTTACCGAGTGCTTTTTATCAGACACTCGGCAAAGAAGCTATTTGCCGAGTGCTAGAGAGAAAGCACTCGGCAAACAACTGGCACTCGGCAAAGAGTGGTTTGCCGAGTGCCGAGCACTCGGCAAACAATAACACTCGGCAAAGACCAGGTTTGCCGAGTGTCGGGCACTCAGCAAACCAGAACACTCTGCAAAGGGCCGCCGTCGTTAACGGCCGGCAGCCGCCGTTAACCCTTTGCCGAGTGTCTTCTCCTAACACTCGGCAAAGCG
>NW_027098070.1:0-24153 GCF_019320115.1 Miscanthus floridulus | reverse complement strand
ACAGGGCTACCTTGGGGCGTGCAGCCAGGGCAACGACGCAAGGCCTCCAATTCTGATAAGCCTTCAATTTTCTAAGTACCATAACCCATACATAGCTAAGCAGGTTTTGTTTGTTGGCCCATATCAGGATCACCTACTAGCAAGACTAATAAAAAAATGATTTTTCAGCTAGTTGCACGGCGTCATTTTGGGCACTTTGGTTCCTTGTATCTGCCCCGGCCTTGCCCCCAGGATGCAGTTTTTCATCGTTTGGATGCCTGCATGGGGTTCTAGGCCTGGCCCTGGGCGTGCAACGCGCTCCCCCGAGCCTGGTTGTCGAGAAATGAAAATGGATTCCGTTTCTTGGTGGCCTGGCTTTCGCGGGACGGGAGCAAGCGTTTAGCGGCCAGAAAAATTGGCTCTCCAGATGCAGGCGGGAGATAGGGCGCGCGCGTGGGAAGCTAGGGTTACCGCCGCCCCTTTCGCGCCATCCTTCCGTGTTATAATCCTCACCGCCGCCTCCCCTCTCCCATTCTCTCCCTCGCACACGCCCTCTGCCTCTCTGCTCTGAGCTCTCTCGCTTCCTCGTCTTCCTCTTCCTGCTCGTCCAGATCCTACTAGTGCTAGCAGGTGATGCATCCTCCCTTCCTCTTCTCTAGATCCACGGTGTTTGAGGCTCAATTCAATCTATGATGACCTTTCTCTTCTACCTCTCTTCATTTTTCGCAGGTTTGAGGTTTGATTCATCAGGGTTTCGTGGCAAAGAGAGCAGGTAACCTGTAATCCTCGTAGATCTGGTGTTGCTCCCTTTCCCCATTGTTTTGTTGGGTTCCTAATGTATTAGATCATTTGTAGGGTTCGATTTGTGCTGGTGACTTCGTTGGAGGTAAAAAGATAAGTCCCCCCCTAAGGTTTCGATCTGTTCTTGTTTCCCCAGATTGGATCTGTCTACCTGTCGTACTAATTTCTTTCCCTCATGTGCAAATCTATCTTTACCTTTCCTTGCCTGTTGAACTTCTGAAAGCCTTGTGACTTTTTTTGCAAGGAGCCCGTGGTAATGATTTTTCCATTGAGCCCATGTCACTAGCCGATGATGATTGCTTACTTACTATGAAAACTGAGCACATATTCTTAGCCGACGATGAATGCTTATTTATTTTGAAAAGTGAGCACATGTTCTTGGCCGATGATATTACTTTATAAATATGAAAATTGAGCACATGTCCTTAGTCAATGATGTATGCTTGTAACGTTGAACTAGCTATATCTAAGCTCTTGTGCATTAGGCGATGATGATATTATTTTTTGCCGACCGACTTGTTGAATGCTGAAAATGATCTTTTCTTTACTGAGACATGCTATGCATTTTTTTAACTGCAATAGATGAACCCTATCGAGTAGAGATGCATGCTTGTGATAAAAGCTGATGCTTTTGTGTCTGTCATTTATGCCTACTTCATGAGTAGGCTAAGAGTGGCACGTAATTCACAGCCTCGGATCACATATGCCCAATGAGTGCCATGGATGAGGAACGCCAAGCCAATCTGAATAAATTTTTTAATTGTAATGACATAGAATGTGTTAACATGCTGCGTATGCGTAGAGCTCCCTTTTTCAACCTATGTAACCTACTTAGGGACATAAACTTGCTAAGAGACACCATAACAGTACTGTGGAGGAACAAGTAGCAATGTTTCTTCATGTTGTGGGACACAACCGAAGATTTAGAGTTATTCACCAAACATTTAGGAGGTCCATTGAAACGTCAGTAGGTATTTCAGGGAGGTCTTGTATGCTATTGGTGAGCTTAGCGGAGAGATGATAAGGCCACCATCAACTTAGACAACACTTAAAATTAGAACAAGCCCAAGGTGGTATCCTTATTTTAAGGTAATTAAATGAATCTAAGGTTCAACTCTACCTAACTGCAGTCCTAACCAAACTTTAATCATCAGTCTTGCTATAATGTAGGACTGTATTGGTTCAATAGATGATACTCATGTTCATGCTAGAGTACCAGCAAAGATATCTACAACATTCAGGGGTAGAAAGCACTATCCTACTCAAAATGTGCTTGCTGTAGTGGACTTTGATCTAAGGTTCACCTATGTGCTAGCTGGATGGGAGGATTTGCACATGATGCCCTCATTTTAGCTGATGCTCTAGAGAGGGATGATGGGTTAAGGGTTCCTCCAGGTACTTGTAACACAAAATTTTAGGCAAACAACAAATGGGATTTCAAATAAACACTATAACTGATTCTTGGCTATCTAATTAATTGTTTAGGTAAATTCTACCTAGTGGACGCTGGCTATGCATGTCACCCTAGATTTCTGCCCCCTTACTGAGCCACTAGATATCACTTGAAAGAATATGGTGGACGAAATTATCCTACCAATAAGAAAGAGTTGTTCAACTTGAGGCATTCAAGCCTAAGGGTCACAGTTAAGAGAGCATTTGGGGCTTTGAAGAATCGATTCTATATTCTAGACAACAAGCCCTACCACCCATTCAAGACATAAGTCAAATTAGTTCTTGCATGTTGCATTCTTCATAATTGGATAATTTGCCATGGTCAAGATGAGGTTTTTCCTGATGAAGCAAAATGGGAACCTAATTCTAGTAGTACTGGACCTAGTCATGGTAATAAGACTGACAATGTAGCTTGGGTTAATAGGAGGGATGAAATTGCAAATCAAATGTGGAACAATAGGGGCACCTCTCATGTTTAGAGCTTGCTGTTTTTTGTGTGCAATGATGAACTGTTGTTCTGTTAGCTGAGCCTATGAACTTGTGCAATGATGATTCAATCCTTTATTCCTCTATGTTCTTGCTGTTGATTTTGGTTCAGGTTTTTTGTTAGTGCAATGACGACAAACATGCATGAATTAATTTCTATTTTTCTGATCATATGGCAATGGGTATGTGCTGTGATTACCATGCATGCATTGCATTATGTAACTTAACTTGATCAGACACTGAGGCAATGTATGACTGACATAATTAGGGGATGGCTGAGGAGGTTGCTAGGATTGATCTAGAGGGTGATGAGGTTGTCCAGGTCGGTGGAGATGGTCAGCAGGTGTAGGCTGGTGCTGAGCAGCGCCCTAGGAGTGCTATGCGCTGGACTAGTGCAATGTCTTCCTTTGTCCAACGTCGTATGTGCCAGCTGATTGAAAGTGGTGTTAGAATAGAAAAGGGCTTCAAGGAGGTGCACCTGAACCAAGTTGCCAAGTACCTGTAGGTGGGGATGAAAATGGATCGGATACGGACGGATATCACCGATATTACATTTGTTTTCATATTTCTGTCCGGATTTGGATTCGAATACGGATAGTGTCAACTATGTCGGATAGGATACGATTGGATATCGACATCATAAATATGCGATTTGAGTATTCGGATACGGATACGGTATCGGATGTTGGATATCTGGACTTGGATACGGACAGATCTCAACCCCTCTAAACGGATTCGATTTCGAATACGGTCGGAAAATATCCGTACCATTTTCATCCCTACCTGCAGGAGTTTACTAGCAATGAGGGGGCTGGTACTCAAGTGTATAACCACTTGAGGAAGTGGAGGTAGAGATGGATGAGGGTGTCCAGCTAAGGGAACTCAGTGGTGCCCTCTGGGTTGAGGAGATGTGCATGTTCAGCTTTGATGAGGAGCATTACAAGGGACACATCAAGGTGTGCAGGATGCCTTGATCTTTCTTACCTTCTTATTATGTTAAATAGCTCTTTCTTTCTTCTTATGCTTTAGTTATATTGCTAATTGATCATACACATTAAAATTAGGCACACCCTAAGGATGCTGATGTTTTTGAACAAGCACATAAAGAACTACAAGGAGATGATGACCATTTTTGGGAATGGTTTGGCCACGGCAAGCATGCTATGGGTTCCAATGAGGCTCTAGGTAGCCCATCAGACTTTGCAGATAGCTCAGTGAAGACTAAACCACATGATGATGAGAAGGCAGCCAAGTCCATGGATGCTGCTGCCAAGGTCTTTGGTGAAGCATGCAAGGATGCAAAGGATGTCACTAGTGGTTCTGGTCCTTCCAACAAGCGGAAGAGGTTTGTCCTCACTGAGGAGGACCATGTGGTTATGGCCGGCATGACTGAGGCAGTGAGGGATGTTGCTTCTGCTATCCGTGAGACTAAGGTTGAGGTGCTGAACCCTGATCTATATGGTGCAGTGATGTACATGCTGGGGTTCACTAAGGAGGCTCTAATCTATGCTTTCTCCCATCTGGTTGACAACAAGGCTCAGGGTGATGCTTTTGTCAACATGACTGACTCTCACCGTCCTTTGGCTCAGGACATGGTTTGCCAAGCATTACTACATGTAGATGTATCTACTTGCTTGCTGACTGATCTGTCTTTTGTAGAGTGAAGCTACCAACCTCTGTCCTCCTCCTTTTGTGTAGACCTCTTTTGTGCAGGACAGAGCTGACTGGAGCTTACAACACTATGCTCCATTTCTTTTGGTTTGAGACAGCATGCTGGTCTCTTTAGCTAGTTACCTCATGGTTGGGTGGTATGTTTAGGTTGTAGGTCTGAGAGTGGCAAGTACCGTGGTTGTGGGTTAGGTGCCAGTAGCACATGCATTAGCTCTATGATGATGTATTTGATCAGTCAGTTACATTGCCTATGATGTCATGGACACTTGGTCATGGTTGTAGTTATGGCCATGGATTTATTTCATGAGAATTCATCCATTGTCTTCTATTGATTTCTATCTTCACTTGGCTGTGATATCCTATTATTCATATTTGCTATATCTGAGCACAACTCTTTTGCCTATTATGAACTTCTTTTGCATTCATGCATGATCTGAGCAAACTCCATTGCCTTTATGATGACCTAATTCATTTGTGCATGATCTGAGCACTACTCCATTGCCTATTATGAGGTCCTCTTTGATTCTTGCATGATCTGAGCACAACTCCATTTATTTCTTCTTTCCTTGCTAATTGTTTCTATTTCAATATACTCACATTGTATTGCTGAATTTTACATCACCTAGGATTAACATTATGACTTGGTATGTTGTGTACTGTGGGCACCAAACTGGAGTGTTCTTCTCCTGGAGAGAATGCCATGCAAGTGTCAATGGCTTCAAGGGAGCCTGTTCGAAGGGCTTCAGTGTACATAGGACTCGATGGTAAATGCAAAGAGATGAATGATTTATACTGGTTCGGGCCCTTTTGTCTAGTAATAGCCTTCACGTCCAGTCGGTGTGTAGCCTTTTGCGTTGGATTGATTGTATGATTGTTAGGGTTACAAGGGGTGCACTATACCTCTCTTTATATAGGGGAGAGGGTAAGGGTACATATCTAGTCCTAGTTGGTTACAAGAGAAGAGTTCTAATCCTATTATAGAATCTAGCTTTCATAGTAAGCCGACTAAGTCGATCTGGAATAGCTTGAAGTCCACATCACCTTGTCTCGCATCCTTTAACAGATCATGGGCCATCCTAGAGCCCATCCAAGTAGTACCCCCATGGGGAACCCTTAGGACCCTGGTCCATCAAGCCCCTGAGCGTGTCATGGTTGAACTCGGAAGCCTTCTTGTTCCTCCTGATCTTGCCAAGTAGAAACATGCGTAGTCCGAGTGCTTTCATAAGTGAAGCCATGAGGTGCTCTGTAAAGCCTCCGGGTGACGCACTTTTTAGAAAAGTGCACTCACTGAGTGTAGCCCCCGAGCCTCTTATTGTTTGTAAAACAAAGAGTTAGAGGGTCTAAAAGAAAAAAACATCCATAAAGGATATGTACCCTTCACCCCCTGAGCCTATGTCCGAGTACTTGTACTTGAGATAAGGATCTGAAAAAGAATATACTCGAGGGTGAGAGTGTTAGTGAAAATTATTGTCCTATCTGCTTGTACAGAAGTAGTTAAGACATGTCAAAGTCACATACAAAGCTTTAGTACAGTTGGTCCAAGATGCTTAGGATATTCATGGGAATATGCCATCAAAGGTGCTACCGGGTGTACTATCACTTCACATGTTCTGGGAAAAAGGATGTCTATTGTCGACAGAATATCGTCGGTAGTCCACTGAGGGGTATCTCGTGATGGTAGATTTGTTGGTGGGGTGCGCGTAATCAGGAACCAGATGGTGACACAAGGCGCAGAGACAGCGATTTAGATAGGTTCGGGCGTAATACCCTATGTCCCATGTCTTGTTGTATTGTATTGAATATGAGATGTATGTAGATGTCGACTAGGGGACCCCTGCCTCTCCTTATATACTCTAGAGGGGTAGGGTTATAAGGAAAGTATCCTATTTGGTATATAATATCTTGCGGTGCACATCGACTAGTGCCGTGCATGCCTTGATCTTGTGGGCTAGGCCACCTCTGATGGTGGGCCCATGTCTTGTTCTTATGGATACCATGCATGCCTTGATCTCAACCGTTGTTTCCATGTCGAACAAGATGGTACATTTTGTAGGCTCTTCATCCCTCCCACAGCCTGGCTAGATCTTCATGGTTGGATCGATCTCCTAGGTCATCAATGCTGATTCTGCACCAATCACCCCAACACCTATGACTGTAGATTCGATCTCGGAACCACCTCCGAGGTCGCCTTCACCGACAATTCGCTGCCCGCTCCCCTGCTACCCAAGGAGGTAGATCAACAATGATGATCTAATCATGTCCATCGACTAGGTTGGTTAGAAGCTCGCCGATTGCCTCTCCATCGTAGAATCGACTTTGACCACTCTGGTCCATTGCCGACCACCCTCTGAGTTAGATCTATGGAGGTTGATCAAGAAACTCCAGGGGTTAGGGCCCTACACTTTGGGCTCACCAGCATCACTGTCACCTATCAAGGTGCCCTAAGGGGCAAATTCGCTGACCAGGCAAGAGATATCTATCCCCTCGCCGACCAGATCTCCAACCAGCTCTTGCCAACTGTCAACATGCTACACATTGGTCACACCCAAAGCATCCCTCCAAACTATCCTAGAGGAAAATCTAGACTTCGAGTCCCAAGGCTCTACGGAGACTGTCGCCGAAACCACCGCCGTACAACCTCCTCTCCCACCTTTCCGAGGAGGAGGGATTTTCAATGTCAGTGTTGATAGCCCTCCATGGGATGGAGAATACAATGAGGACACCGTGTGTGTCAACAAGAACGCCAACCGTGTGTAGTGTCGAGCAAATGAGGCTGCCATTGTGCTAGCGAAGCTGCCCACAATGAATAGCTTGACTCACAAGGGAGGCCACACCCACTCCAATGCAACCTCGATGATGAGTTTGTCCATGTCGATGGCCACGACGTCTACAAGACCCCAAGCACCAACTTGGCCATCCCTACCAATGAGCTCTCCTAGCTTCCATAAACACCAAAAGTCACCACGGTCACCACCATGCTTAAAGCGGTGCACTACGAGGTCAACAAGATCCGATAGGATCAGAGACCTTCCTACTCAATGAGCTCGATTCGCTGATCCACCGCGCCAAGATCTAATCACTACCCCAACCGAAGTCATTTCGTCGACCAGCACCATGATGATGGACAACATCTCTAGGGGGAGCTAGGGGCAATCGCATCGACTACCCTCACCAACACGACCAGGAAGTCGACCAAGACGTTCGAGCGCACATCAACAATCTCTAAGACGTGCGGCATCATATCAACGGGCGCCATTTCTGTTGCCATGAAGAAGAAGTATGATGCCATCAAGAATACAAGCAAGAGTTCGATAATCTAGACTCAGCCCTCTAGCCACTCAATGTTGGCAACGCCACAGATCATGACGGCAACGATCCCGAAGGGCCCCAACATTCACGAGGGAACTCCAAACTCTCCAGTGGCCTCGTGGTTTCAAAATCACTGGGGTTGAGCCCTATGAGGGACGCATGAACCCCACACAGTGGCTACAAGCTTATGCCACTGCTATGCGCGCCGTTGGGGGAGATACCAACATCATGGCGAACTATTTTCCCATCATGCTTATGCCAACTGTGATGAACTGGTTCACAAGCCTCGCCCTGGATTCCATTGGATCCTGGGAAGAGCTTAAGAAGGTCTTCACCGACAACTACATGACTACATGTGCTTGGCCGGGCACCAAACATGATCTGAATTGCATCTACCAGAAACCATCCAAGCTCCTCCGTAGCTACATCAGACATTTTTTCAAGATGAGGAATTATATTCCCAACAACACGGAAGCAGAGGTCATCATTGCCTTTGTCCAAGGACTCCATCACCGTGACCTCTACTTCAAGTTCAACCGCAAGCCACCTAAGGGGATTGGTGAGATGATTACGACCGCCGATCAGTACACCGATGCCAAAGTATGCTTCAATGAGGATGCGGGCACTCATCACCCAACTCACCGCAGCGACGAGCGACCCGATGACCGACGCTACGACGACCACAGTCATCATCGGGACAGTGGCCGTGATCGGCCAGAAGGGTCCAAATCTGGTCAATATCGTCGCCGCCGACTAGACCACATCGTCACTGCCATTGATGAACCTTGTGCCAAGGGCAACTACGATGAGCAGTACAAGAAGATCCTCAAAGGCCCATGCCCCCTCCACAAGAACAGCAAGCATAAGATGAAGGACTGCCTCGGCTTGGCTAAGGAATTCTAGGCTAAAAATCCAGACGATGACAATAACGATGGAGCCAGAGGTCGCCGACCACCTAGGGACAACAACAATGCCTTCTAGGATCACAACAAAGTGGTTGCCACTATCTTCGGGGGTGTTGCCATCGCCGAGAGCAGAAGAGATCGAAAGCTCACTACCCGCCAGGTACTCACCATCAACATAGAAGACGCCATCGCCAACCCTAGCTATCGCCCCTGGTCTGAGGTCCCCATCACCTTCAGTAGGGCCGACCAGTGGGCTGACATCCCTTATACAGGGTGTTTCCCCCTCATTCTTGATGCAACCATTAGGAAAGTGCTTTTCAGGAAAGTACTCATCGATGGCAGAAGTGCTCTGAACCTCCTCTTCGCAAGAGCCCTAGAGGAGCTAGGGCTTGGGATAGGAGACCTCACACCCTCTGACTCCTCCTTCTAGAGTGTGGAACTTGGTAGGGCATCCAAACCACTTAGAGAGGTCACCCTCCTAGTATAATTCGACACGGCTAGCAACTACCGCATCGAGCACATCAATTTATATGTCACCAATTTCAACAACACCTACCACACCATACTTGGTCGGCCAGCTCTAGCCAAGTTCATGACCGTACCGCACTATGCCTATCTAGTGCTAAAGATGCCTTCGCCTGTAGGAGTTCTGGCCCTACGGGCCAACCTCTCCATCGCCTATGCCTATGAGATGGAGAGTCTGGCCCTCGCCGAAGCCACCGACCTCTCCATCTAGATGGCTAGCATGGTCACCAATGCCAAGTTGGTGCCCGCCAATGACTTGGAGATCCCAACACTGGAGCCTCCATGTGCCTCTGCCAAGTCCAAGGAAACAAAGGAGGTCAGCCTCAATGACCCCTCCAAGACCATCAAGATTGGGGCTCACCTCGACCCCAAATAGAAAGCACGCTTGTCTCCTTCCTATGTGCCAACGCCGACGTGTTTGGTTGGAAACCTATAGACATGCCAGGGGTACCATGAGAGAAGATCGAGCACTCCTTGAATGTCTCATCAACCACCAAACCGATCAAGCAGAAACTCCGACGATTCACGCCAGATAAGAAGGAGGCTATTAGGGTAGAAATAAAACATCTCTTAGCTGTTGGATTTATTAAAGAAGTGTATCATCCTGAGTGGTTAGCAATCCCTATTCTTGTTCAAAAAAAGAATAAAGAATGGAGAATGTGCGTTGCTTACACTGATCTCAACAAACACTGCCCTAAAGACCCCTTCGGTCTGCCTTGGATAGACAAGGTTGTAGACTCCACCACCGGCTACAAACTGCTCTCCTTCCTCGACTGTTACTCCGGCTATCACTAGATATCCCTTAAGGAGGATGACCAGATCAAGACATCATTCATCACGCCTTTTGATGCGTATTGCTATACCACCATGTCCTTCGGACTCAAGAACACCGGGGTGACCTACCAAAGGGCCATCCAGATGTGCCTTGACCAACAGATAGGCCACAACATCGAAGCTTACATCGACGATGTGGTCGTCAAATCCAAAACCGCCAACAATCTTATCGCCGACCTCGAAGAAACGTTCACCAAGCTAAAAAGATACTAATGCAAGTTGAACCTTCAAAGTGCATCTTTGGAGTTCTATCCGGCATACTCCTGGGCTACATCGTCAGCGCCCGCGGCATCGAACCTAACCCCGACTAGGTCTCCGCCATGATCAACATGAATCGGCCAACCTGCGTAAAGGATATACAGAAGCTTACAGGCTACATGGCTGCTCTCAGCTGCTTTATATCATGCCTCAGCGAAAAGGGACTACGTTCTTCAAACTCCTCAAGGCCTCTGAGCGCTTCTCCTAGTCGGAGGAGGTAGATACAGCTTTCGAGCAGCTCAAGTTGTTTTGAACGAAGCCTCCGATCATGATGGCGCCTCAACCAGACGAAACCCTACTGATCTACATTGCGCCACTTCTTGTGTCATTAGCACAGCTATCATCATCGAGCGTGAGGAAGCCAAACACGCCTATAAGGTAGTCATAGAACCGACCAATTTATAAGAGCACAAGTATAATGGCAGTCCACAAGTGGTCGCACTATCATACTTGAGCCCATATAAACCCGATAGTCTGTCGAGTACCACGAGGGTCTCGATAAACGATTCACAACAACCAGATTGTACATGATTCAATATACATGTCACATATTACATAAAGTTGTAGATACATTTCCATCATAGAGTATGAAAAAGTGATTACAAACCAAGTTTGATAGATAATAGCGGACGCAAATTAAGTTTGAAAGTAGCATTTGCCAACATAGTTTAATAGTGCCAACATAGATCACAGTCCACAAAAGCATGTAGAAGGATTAATAATGAAGCTGCCCAAGGCTTACTCCTCATCCACAGCGGGATAGAAGCAACTCTTGCAATAACCATGATACACAGAGCCATCTACAACAATGGGAAATAAAACCCTAAGTAGAAAGTACTCAGCTAGACTTACCCGTCATAAACCAGAAATAAAATGACTCTAAGGATTATACAAGGCTATAAGTGGAGAGATTGTGACAACATTTTGCATAAAAAATGATTAACTCAGTTATACAATTATAATTCCGTTATCAAGTTAATTATGACTATCCATTTCTAAATTAGCAACTATCCTGTGCCAAACATGTGGGATATCATTTTAAGAGCATACAATAGTATCCATAGCAGGTATTGTAGTTCCATGTTCATTCGAACCATCATATTCCATAATACAATTACTACGATGTTGGGACTAGCCAAGTTTCTCACTATCCGGGAGGACGGCGATTCAAATGATTTCAACCAGCTGAGAATTTATTCCTAACACAAACCCAGGTAGACCAGATCAACAATCACCTTAGGTCACCTTTGGTACAACTCAAGTACACATTTTGCGGGTTGCCTAGCGCCACACAATCAGGGACAACCAAATGCCAGGACGTTCAGGCCCAACTTCCTTGGGCTTAGTTTGGCTCCCCGCACATCCTTACTACCATCCAGAGTGCGCACTCTTATAGAGTGGGGCTCGGCCTGAGTTGAGCTACTCGGCTTCGTGGTGAAACGAGTTATCCGGCCAGCTAAGTGATAGGCATGCGTTCAATCTTGTCAGAAGCGCCAACAACAATATGGTCCTTAATCGACATAGATGGAATCACATGAGTCAACCTACACATAGACTCCATCTGGCCTTGATTTACTTTTCCCATGGTTCTTTTCCACAATAGCAAATATAGCCAACCATGCTTCGGATCCACCTATATCTCGTAGGTGATAGGAAATCACCCAACTTCTACCGGTCTAAGCTTGGCTAAGCATATATTCGATCCTAGACCTATACAGGGTTAAAGGTATATTTCTGACAAGGAATTTATATGCATCAAGTGGTTCCAATCGACTCTTATAACCTAATGCATCAATCATAAGGACTTGAGTAATATTTTGTAAAATATTGGGAGACTTAGAATGCTCCGGGGCTTGCCTTTTAGAAAGGAAGTGGGGCGGTGGTCAGGGCACTTCAGAAGCTCTTCTGGGTCTGCTCCTCGCCTTCGGGAGCTGCAGCTTGAGGAATCTCCTGCTGGTCCCCTTCCTCTCCTTCGTTGAACTCCAACAACGTTATCTCCTCTGTCGATCCTAGATGCATGAGTATTGCATAGGATATTGCGAATGCATACATGTTGACAAGTATAGTATGATGATACATGATGAATGAATTCTTGTAAGCATTCTTAACAGCGTGGTGTTAAAGTAATAACAAGTGCATCACGTTTTACTGAGTATGTGCATATCTCTTCTTGATTACTTAATCAAACACTTCAACAATTCATTTACTATACCCCAAAATAGTAGCTGCTTGTTTTACTCATAACTGAAGTTCTACTTATCCAAATGCTGTGATCTTAGACTTTCTGGAAAGCTTATAAAATTGTCTACAACTCTCATTTAATCACCAAAAGCTAATTCACAATCTATCTTAACTAAAACAGACAATCAATCCAGTGCTGTCCAGAAATTCCAGAGAGCAAGCATTTCGGAATACTAATTTAAACCGCTATAACTTCTAAACCCTTTGGCCTATTGTTCTGAAATTTTGACACAAGATATATGAGGAAGTTACCTACAACTTTGTTATTAACCATTTTTACAGCAAACATCATTCTTACTATGCAACATACCAAATCACAGAATCTGTCCAAAAACTCTTCTCACCCGAATTATAAAGCAACGATATTTCTATTGCATACAAACATTCCAAATTTGACCTCACCAATCATACCAACAGTACAAGGACATCAAATATACTCAAGAAAACATAATGGCCATGCCCAAACTATTTATTTAAATGCCTTTATCAATTTACTAAGATACTTAGGTTAAATAATAAACATATACTAAATGTACTTCATAAATTCTCAGAAATTTACAGTGGCTTACTAGTGCTACCAATAGACTATTGTAAAAGTTTCATGCCATTTTACCAAGTAAAACATCCTATGCAAAAATGACAAGGCATAAAGGCTTAAAATAACATAAATAGAAACCCTAGTGAAAAGTGTCAAGCAATAGATTTTATATTTTTCTTAGCATCCATAAGGTACTAGGACAACCTCCAATAAATTTCATAATTTTTGGAGCTCAGGAACTCTGATATAAATTAAACAATTTTTCATAATTTAAAAACACATTTCAAGTTTCATTTAAATTCTTCCAGAAACTCTACAACAATTGCCAATATTATATTTTCCTAAATACTACACTTCACCAAGATCCTAACAAAATTTGAACCACCAAATTTGGATCTCCCAAACTCTAGATATAAATTTTACAAAACGCATGAAATCTAGAATTAATTGAGCTATCCTACAACTCTATAGTCGCTGACAAGCGGGACCTGCTGGTAAGTTGACCCCATGCGTCAGTGAAACAAAACAGGGCAGCGGCGCTGCTTGACGCTGCGCGGCCAAAGTTCATCGACGGCGAGCTTCACCGGCGACGGTAAGTGGACGACGTGTTCTACAGAGCAACGCGCGTCTAATAACCTAGGGGTGGCAGTGAAGGTGTGGCGGAGCATGCTCGTCACCGCATGGCGGCACGGCGGCGCTGCTCTGCGGTGCGCCGGTCATCACCGGCCATGGCAAAGCTGGACGAGGAGTGCTACAGCAACACGGTGACCAGGCGAATCTATTTTGGCTTCCTAGGTGGCTTGAGGTGCTATGACGAAACATGGCCACGGCGGCGGCCATGGCGGAGCTCTAGCAGAGGCATACCCACGGTGGCGCAAAGCGAAACACAACTTACAATGGTGCGGCTGTGGACGCTACAGTGCGGGAAGGATAGAGTAGAGTGATGCGAAGCTTTGAGTGCAACCGATTGGAGAATGGGGCGGCGGTGAGTGTGGCAGAACCTCCTAAATTATAGGACCTACATGCACTTGTCACTGTCCAACGACCTTTAACAACTTTGCATATGTTCCTGGTAACTTAAGAAGTCTGTCGGGTGTCCTCGGGGAACCGCGAATCATCCACGATTTCCGAGCAGGATCACATTACAGAGTCATTGTAGTATTACAACATTTATTCAAATATCAATACCAGAGTAAAAACAGCGGAAGTCTTATGATAACTTAGTTTACAAACCAGTTGTTTCAAACCTTACAAATTAAGTTCGAAAATTATTACAAATCATAGTAGTAGTGGAGTGGCATACTTAATATAAACATAACACACAAAATAAGCATCCTGCCCAAGGATCACAGATTCATTTATCGTCATCGACCTGAACAACGGTCATGCAGCAAGGTCCAAAACAGACCTGCTCATGAGGCTCACCTGCAACAAGGGTCAACGAACCCTGAGTACAAAAGTACTCAACAAGACTTAACCGAAATATTAACTGATAAACTTAGGGATGCCAGCTCAGGGATTCAAGGTATAGCTTTAACAATAATCAAAGTTCTTTTGCGTAAAAGCTCTTTAACAAAATTCTTTATATAGAAAACTTCATAAAATCATATACAAAGCTAACACAATCTGTGTTGAGATCATGAAACTTCATATCCAACACCATCACAAGCCTTATTCGAGTTCCAGTTATTAATCTACGATGATGAATAGTGAGTTGAGTCTCCATAACCAAGGAGCAACGATGATTTGAACCGATTAAACCCAGCTAGGAATTCCAGACCACACGACATATGCAGGTCCCTGACCTCCATATACCAACCTACCCTCGGATCCTCCAAAACAAGAATGGGTCCGCGCCACTCGAGAATACAGTACTCCACCAATCCAGCCCATTGCCACGTGGGTACACGCTATTCCTATCATCTCTCCACTCCCAGTGCATGAGTAGCCATTCTCATAATAGAATAGCCGAGTAAAGGCTTATCGAAGTATGTGGTTAGTACTACAAATTCTCACCTCATGCAATTCAACAACGGACGTGCCTTAATCGACACAGGCGGAAAGAACCCGCTCACAAGACCTCCATGTCTTGTGGCTCACACGCACCGAGTCCGCCCGTTCTAGATTTATTACTCCACATTCCCATATCACATGATAACATAAGTTAACCAAAATTCCGTTTAAAGTTCGCAGGTGACAGGTAATCACCCGACTTTCATCGTTCTAAGCATAGCTAAGCAAAACTAGGCATATACGAATTTAAAACTGGTAATATGGTAAATATAGAATAACAAGGTTGGTAATGCACCAATTTGTTTTTCACTTGACTCCTAATCACTTAATGCAGTAAAGAGAAGCAAAAGCGAAATCAATTTGTAAAATACAAGGTACGGTTGTATGCATCCGGGCTTGCCTTCGTTGACGGAAAAGTCCGGTTCCTGCGACGTTTCACAAGTATTCGATCCGACCTCAACAGACGGATAAACCTCCTCAACAACTTGATTAACTACCATGTGTTCACCTTCGTTCACTACATGTAATAATAATGCCATGTTTAACATGATGCGGAATACGAAACGTGATGCTCGATGATGGATGCAAAAATTAACAATTTGAATACAACTTTCCTTCACGATACAGTTGCAAGTCAAATAAACTAAATCTTTTTCATAACACATACATCAATTGACAAGGATCATTATCAACAAATGACCCAAGGTCATCACTCAATCAAAATTTCAAACAAAACCTAAATCATTAAAGGTTACTATTTGCTTTTATGAATTAATTATTTAATTCAAAATTATGAAATAAATCAACTTATTCTAATTGAGCTCAAAATTTTAGTATATGTTTATTACATGATAAGTAAGTGGAAAAACAAATTTCATAATTTTTGGACAATTAAATAAGCCTAGAAAAATAATGGAAATCCATTTATTAATAAATTGAGCAATTTTTATCACATTCAAAAAATACTGAAAAACATTATTTCATAATTTTCTTAAATATTATACATCACAGAGAAGTCACACAAAAATGTTCATAATTTTTGGAGCTCTAAATAAATCTACACCAAAATAACAAATTACATCACTATTCATTCAAATCTGAAAATAGAAAAATTCCATTTGAACGTTGAGTCACTGACAACCCGACCCCACCTATCATCCCTAACCTCGCGCGCTGACCACGGCAACGACGGCGCTGACCGGCGATATCTCGTCGACGGCGAGACCAACGGCGACGGCCAAAGCACCAAAACACTCCCCTCGACTAGGCGCATCATTCAAGGGCACAAGCTAGACTAGCTACGGACTGGACCGAGCACTACGCCGGCCATGGCGGCCACGACGGCGTGGCTATGTTATGATGGCGACATGAGACCTGTAAAGCTTAAACAGATGGCCCAGGAAGCATCAGCAGCTCACCCCAAACGCGACTGAGTAGAGCACAAGGCCGAAGGAGCAACGGAGAGGTGGGTCGACGTTCCGAGCAAGCACGGTGGAGCAGATCGTCGTCGGTGGCGATGCTTCAGTGGTTGCGGTGGTCAAAATGAGAAATCAATGGGTCATGGAGTACCACAGCATCGTGGCGAAGCTGAAGCAAGACTCAGCAGGGGCAGAGGCGCACCGTGGAGCTCTGGCCACGACGAAGTGCTCACGACGGGGACGCTGCCGGTCACGAGGAAGAAGAGCGCGCACCGCGAGTTTTCGGTGAAGACAAGCCACAAGGACTGGTTTGCTGGACGCGCAAGGAACTAGTGGAGCTAGGACATGCTTTGCTGCGATGGCGTGGGTGCTGGTTCGACGGCAAAAGCTCAACGGAGCTATGGCAACGGCGGTGGTGGAAACAGAGGAAAGGAGCGGGGGCAAACGGCGACAGCCAGGGCTAAATAGAGCGGCTCAGAAGCACAAGGAAGCCACGCAGGAGACTTCTCCGCACCAGCGCAAAGCCAAGGACGTCCACGCGCGCATCTGGAAGCGAACCGAAGGTCGCCGGCGGTGTAGCTATGGTGGTGAACACTGTTCATAGTATTTACAAGTTTGCCATTCGCCAAAATTCACAAATTACTCTCAAATTTTCACAACAACTCAAAAATCTCCAAAAACAAAAGTTGTTCAAAATCAAAAGTTCTACAACTTTTCTTTTATAACCAACCCCTAATTCAATCTAGATTTTGAAATGAACTTTTGAATTCGAATGGGGGAAATTTAACGAATTACGCCTTTTTGAATTACTCCAAATTTTACTAAACAACTTGAAAAACTCCAAAAACAAACTTTGTATAACTTGTCAAGCTCTACACTTTTGCTTTTGGGCTCAACCCCAAAATATGCTTAGATTTTGAAATGGATTTTCAGGGTAGGGTTTAAATACTGAAAATCAGGGTTTTCTGGAAAATTCAAATCCAAACCAAATTTTGACATGATTCAAACAATTCAATTCAACACTCATAACACAAATGTAAACTTGTTTTAGTGAATGCATATCAAAGTTTGCAATTTGACCAAATGCCTTGCAATGCATATGATGACATGTCATGTTTTTAATATTTAAACACCCGGGGTGTTACAATCCTTCCCCCTAAAAGAAATCTCGCCCCGAGATTCAAAGCCATAGAGTAAGTAATGGAAAAGGAAATGTGTCAGTCCACAAACATCCAAAACTTGTCCATAAAATAGCTGAGGTTCCTTTACAAAACACAATTTGTAGCAACCGAGCTCAACTAACATTACTCTATTCTATATTGACGCTAGAAACTCTAGAAACTTTTCTAACAAGTAATCTTCTGATTCCCAAGTATCTTCCTCTTATGAATGTTGATTCCATTGTATTTTATAGAACTTGATTGTCCATCTTCGAGTAACATGATCTTTCTGATCGTACACTCGGATAGGATATTCGGAATAAGTTAAATCCGGTTTTAGTTCCACTCCTTCAACTTCAACATTCTGTTCAGGCACTCGGAGACACTTCTTCAATTGAGAAACATGGAACACATCATGCACAGCTACGAGATGTTCAGGTAATTTCAAGCAATATGCCACTTTTCCATACCTCTCCAAAATTTGATATGGTCCAATATATCGGGGTGCCAACTTTCCTTTAACACCAAAACGGGTAACTCTCTTCATTGGTGATACTTTTAGATATACAAAATCTCCTTTGTTAAATACCAATGGTCTCCGTCTTCTATCCGCATAACTCTTTTGGTGGGACTGAGCTATCTTCAAATTACTCTGTATTTGCCAAACCTTGTCTTCTGTTTCTTTCACAAGGTCAACTCCAAAGAATCTTCTTTCTCCAGGCTCAGACCAACTCAATGATGTTCTACATCTATGACCATAGAGTGCTTCAAATGGAGCCATTCTAATGCTTTCCTGATAACTATTGTTGTATGAGAACTCGGCCAAAGGTAAGCATTCATCCCACTTATTGGAATAGTTAAGGACACAACACCTTAACATATCTTCAAGTACTTGATTGACTCTTTTAGTATGTCCATCAGTCTACGGATGTTAAGCTGTACTATATAGAAGTTTGGTACCCAATGAAGAATGCAATTGTTTCCAAAAGTTAGAGACAAACTGTGTACCCCTATCTGACACAATAGTCTTGGGTACTCCATGGAGACTCATGATTCTTGCTAAATACATCTTGGCATATTGGATCATAGGATATATTGTCTTGACAGGAAGAAAATGTGCTGACTTAGTGAGTCGGTCTACAATAACCCATACTGAGTCAAATCTCTTTGATGTCTTGGGTAGACCAACAATAAAATCCATACTTATGTCCTCCTATTTCCAAGATGGAATAGGTAATGGTTGTAATTCACCAGCAGGCCTCAAATGTATCGCTTTCACCTTTTGACAAGTATCACACTTTGCTATATATCTAGCAATCTCTATTTTCATTTTAGTCCACTAGAATCTTTGCTTCAAGTCATGGTACATCTTGTTGCTCCCCGGATGGATAGATAACCTAGTAGTATGTGCCTCTTCTAGAATTGACTGCCGCAACTCAGGAACTTTTGGTACCACCAGGCGATCCTTGAACCATAACACATCTTCATCATCTATGCTAAAGCATTCTGCTTTTCTATTCTTGACTCTTTCCTTGATATGGGCTATACCCTTGTTTTCCTTCTGAGCAGTAATAATTTGATCTCGAATAGTGGCTTCAACAATTATGTTGGTCAAACTTCCTTGTTGAATTACTTCTACATTCAACTTCTCCATTTCTTGACATAAATTCAAACCCATTGTTCTCACTGTCAGACAATTGCAATAACTTTTGCGACTGAGAGCATCTGCAACCACATTTGCTTTACCCGGGTGATAATGTACTTCCAAATCATAATCCTTAATCAGTTCTAACCATCTTCTTTGTCGCATGTTCAACTCTAACTGGATAAAGATATACTTTAAGCTCTTGTGGTCTGTATACATATGGCACGTATTACCAAGCAGGTAATGCCGCCAAATCTTCAGAGCATGAACCACAGCTGTGAACTCTAGATCATGAGTCGGATAGTATTCTTTGTGTTGCTTAAGTTGCCTGGATGCATAAGCAATGACTCGGCCTTCTTGCATCAACACACATCCAATACCAATACATGAAGCATCACAATAAACATCAAATGGCTTTTCAATATCAGGTTGGGCTAGCACTAGTGCAGTAGTCAACAGTCTTTTCAAAGTCTAGAAAGCCTTTTCACATTCAGATGACTAGACAAACTTAACTTGGTTCTTCAACAATTTAGTTATGGACTTTGATATTTTAGAGAAATCTGGAATAAACCGATGGTAATACCCTACCAAACCCAGAAAACTCCGAACTTGATGAACTGTGGTTGGCGGTTTCCAATCAAGCACATCTTTCACTTTGCTGAGATCAACTGCAACTCCTTCGGCTGACAAGACATGTCCAAGAAATTGCACTTCCTTAAGCCACAAATCACACTTGCTGACTTGGCATATAGTTGATGTTCTCTCAAGCGAGTTAGAACAATTCTGAGATGTTCCACATGTTCTTTCTTATTCTTGGAATATACTAAAATGTCATCAATAAATACCACTACAAACTTGTCTAGCTCAGGCATGAATACTGAGTTCATCAGATACATGAAATGAGCTGGAGCATTTGTCAAACCAAAAGACATTACCAAGTATTCATATAATCCATATCTCATGGTAAATGCCATTTTGGGTATATCTTCAGGCTTTATCTTGATTTAGTGATATCCTGACCTCAAATCTATCTTGGAGAAAACTTTGGCTCTGGCCAATTGATCAAAAAGCAAATCTATCCGAGGTAATGGATACTTATTCTTGATGGTCACTTCATTCAACGGACGATAGTCAACACATAACCTCAAGGTCTCATCTTTCTTTTTCACAAAAATTGCTGGACATCCTCAAGGTGAGGAACTAGGTTGGATAAACCCCTTCTTAATCAATTCTTATAACTGAGTCTTCAACTCGGCCAATTCCTTAGGTGGCATCCTATAAGCTCTCTGAGAAATCAGAGCTGTTCCAGGTTGTAACTCTATGTTAAACTGTACATCCCTATCAGGTGGTAGACCGGGTAAATCTTCAGGAAACACGTCTAGAAATTCACACACTACCGGAATATCTCTAATCTCTTTGATAGCAGTTGCACAAACCTTGCCCACTGATCTTCTTAGGGTTGGAAGTTGGATGAGAAGTTTAGAATTACTATCAGGCAAACTTACCCTTAATGTCCTATTCAAAGCATCTATAACAGCCTTATGCTGATACATCCAATTCATTCCCAAGATTACATCTATATCCTGATCCTTAAGGATAATCATGGTAGTGGGAAAAATATGCCCACCTAGGTTTACGGGTACCTGGTATACCATTTCCTTAGTACACAGACGTCTCCCGGGCGACTGTATAAAGAAACTTTCCTTTGTTGCCCCAATTGAAATTTCATACTTCACGACAAATGTTCTATTGATGAATGAATGCGATGCGCTAGAATCAAAAAGTATAACTGCAGGGTGATTAGGCAACAGGAAACATACCCATCATCAACGGCTCCCCTTCCAGAATTTCTCCAGCTTGAATATAGAACACCCGTCCTGTCTTCCTTCATCTTTTGCCCTTCTGAGTATTCTGATTGGGGTTCTTGTTTGGTGCCTGACCCTGTTGTTGATTGGCAGGGGCCTTCTGATAATTTTGATTAGCCTGCCTAGGATATGGACATTCCCTGAGAAATGACCAGTCCTTCCACAATTGTAACATGGATAGTTGTGACCCTGGACGTTGGAGCATTGCCACCAGGAGCATTGGTTGACTGTGAATTCGGATAGGTTTAGCAGGACGGACATTTGACTGTTGCCCGGCTTGGACTGCGGCGGACGATAAGGAGGACGATTATGATGTACTGGATGATAAATCACCCTCTGCCTCTTCTGATTTCCCCCAAAAGATCCAGACATACTCTTTTTCTTTTTGAGCTCCTTATGCTGCCGATACTTTGACTCTGAAGCAATTGCAATATTTACGGCCTCATGATAAGTGACATTGGTGCAAGTTGTCATCATTGTTTGCAGCTTGGTATTCAAACCTCTCATAAACCACCTCTTCTTCTTGCATCAGTATTGACATGTTCTGATGCATATTGTGACAGGTGATTAAATCTTCCTACATACTGCATCACGGTTTGATCTCCTTGCTTCAAAGCAAGGAATTCATCTAGCTTCATAGCCATCACTCCTTCAGGGATATAATGGGCTCTGAAGGCAGTACGGAACTCAGCCTAAGTTATTGGAATGCCAGCTGGTTGCATAGCCACTAAGTTTGCCCACCAAGCACTTGCTGCTCCTCTAAGTTGCTGGGCAAACGTAGGTTTCTGATACTCCGTGCATGGAATAAGGTCAAATTTCTGCTCCATGGTTCGAAGCCAGTCATCAGCCTCCAATGGTTCATCTGCCTTGGTGAACACCGTGGTCTTGTGTCTGTAAAATCAACATATGTAGCCTCCTGTTGTTATGGTGGCGACCACGGTTTCCGTGCATCTGATTCTGATTACTCTGAGCTATCTCATGAAGCAAACGAGAATTTTGCCGTCACATTGACAAGTGCGGTTATAGCATCAGCTAATTTGTTGGAACTGGTGGATCTGGAATACCATCCTCATCTTGTGAAGTTCCAGGAATATACGAACCCCGTACGACGCATCTGCTCATAACAAACCAAACTTTATTCACAAGCCTTTATTGAATTGCACAAAGCTTACTCCAGACACATTACATAGGGTTTACTAATATAAAACAACCTGTAAGTACCAAAACAAACTACATAACTTAACTATAACTAACTATTATACAACTCTACTCCTTTCCTGATTACTTCAAACTTCAGGCTCGGTATCCATTCCGGAATTATTACCGCCTTCATCATCACTTTCATTGATCATTACTAATTCTTCAGGATCTTCTTCTTCTTCCTCTTCCGATTCGTTATCATCACAAGGATGACACCGGGGTCCATGGCATCAGCTTGGGCTCATGATTTGGATTTAGTAGATTGCTAAGCCTATGAACTTCCTCATGTAGATAAGTATTATGTTCTTCTAAATCTTCTACATAGAATTCTAGCTCATGAGTTCTAGCTCTAGCTACATTTTCCTTGCCAAGCTTCATTCCTTCCCTCCACCGTACGAACTAACATGCTTTCGCAGTTCCTGTGCGGTGGTGAGAGCCTCAATTGATCCTGTAATTCTCCTACCTGTATAGCATCCAAAGCCCTATCTCTAGTAGCTTGTGCTAATCTGGAAATCCTCTATATCTCTGCCTGGGGATCAGGCCTAGAACTGCTACTGCTAGCACCATCATTTCTAGGGGCAAGTTGGTGACGAGGAACTCCTTTGGGTCCAGTGGACTTACGGGGCGTCATCTTGGCACGAGCCATACTGTAGGAAGCCAATTTAATCCAAGTAAGACCATTTGATCAAAGTCTAAAGAGTAGCTAAGATGGATTACATTACTCAAACCAACCACTCACTTCAACTCCAGACTAAGAGGTGAAGGAAGTAACGAGTGAATTAATCATGATGCATGAATCGTTCTTACGAACAAAAACATCAAAGTTTATAATGCACATAAACAACATTTATTTTTATATAGGGCATAGTAAGATTACTACTCCACCACACAAAACCTTTTTAATCAAATACAATGGTGAGAAAGAAATAGATAAGTCAGAAGCAATTTGGACCAAATTATCAAGTTAAATTTAGTCATCCCAAATCATTTTGAAGTTTTTGTAAAACAATACAACAAAAACCTTGTAACGATCGCTCTGATACCATTCTGTGGCAGAACCTCCTAAATAGGGCCCACATGCACTTGTCACTGTCCAGACCTTTGACAACTATGCATATGTTCCTGGTAACTTAAGAAGTCTGTCGGGTGTCCTCGGGGAACCCCGAATCATCCACGATTTCCGAGCAGGATCACATTACAGAGTCATTGCAGTATTACAACATTTATTCAAATATCAACAGAGTAAAAAGCGGAAGTCTTACGATAACTAGTTTACAAACCAGTTGTTTCAAACCTTACAAACTAAGTTCGATAATTATTACAAACAAGTAGTAGTGAGTGGCATTAATATAAACATAACACACAAAATAACATCCTGCCCAAGGATCACACATTCTTCTCATCGTCATCGACAAACAACGTCATGCAGCACGATCCAAAACAGATCTGCTCATGAGGCTCACCTGCAACAAGGGTCAACGAACCCTGAGTACAAAAGTACTCAACAAGACTTAACCGAAATATTAACTGATAAACTTAGGAATGCAGGCTCAGGGATTCAAGGTATAGCTTTAACAATAATCAAAGTTCTTTTGCGTAAAAGCTCTTTAACAAAATTCTTTATAGAAAACTTCATAAAATCATATACAAAGCTGACACGATCCTGTTGAGATCATGAAACTTCATATCCAACACCTTCACAAGCCTTATTCAGTTCCAGTTATTAATCTACGATGATGAACAGTGAGTTGAGTCTCCATAACCGAGGAGCAACGACGATTCGAACCGATTAAACCCAGCTGGGAATTCCAGACCACACGACATATGCAGGTCCCTGACCTACATATACCAAC
>NW_027098069.1:0-60000 GCF_019320115.1 Miscanthus floridulus | reverse complement strand
TCCTTCCTTCTTATACGTTTGTGTGATATACTTGACTTTTTTTTTTACTTTGGTTCAGAGGTATATTCCGCATCTTAAAATATATATGTATATATATATATATATATATATATATATATATATATATATATATATATATATATATATATATATATATATATATATATATATATATATATAGAGAGAGAGAGAGAGAAAACTACTACTCTGTAGCTAGCTATAAAATAACTTATTCTGTAGCCACTTTGAGTTACGATAATTACTATATTAATTTACGAGAATATAGTAACTCCTTACTAGGTGGTTTACTATAACGTTATGATAAATATCCCTATGTGTTATATTAACTCAACTATCGTAAATATGTATTGACATTATCGTAAATTAGTATATAAAATTATCGTAAATGGAGGTGGCTACAGAATAACTTATTTTGTAGCTGGCTACTGAATATACTCTCCATATATATATATATATATATATATATATATATATATATATATATATATATATATATATATATATATATATATATATATATATATATATATATATATATATATATATATATATAATCTCGTAAATTAATATAGTAATTATCGTAACTCAAAGTGGCTACAGAATAAGTTATTTTGTAGCTAGCTACAGGATAATAGTTATATATATATATATATATATATATATATATATATATATATATATATATATATATATATATATATAATACATACACAAACTTCCAAGGCTGAGTGCTTCTATATTTTGAAATGTTGACGACCCTTCAAAAAAAAATATTTGAAATGATGACAGCAGCGCAGTACTGCAAACAAACATCAACATAACCTCGGTATTTCTGGTTTGTTAAAAAATACTCTCTCCATTCCAAATTATAAGTCATTCTAAGAAATTTAGAGAGTCAAAACATCTCAAATTTAACTAAAATTATAGGGAAAAATAAAAAGATTTGTAACATCAAATAGGTATACTATGAAAATATAATTAATGAAGAATTTAATGATACTTAATTGGTACTATAAATATTATTATTTTATCATATAAATTTGGTTTAACTTGAGATCCTTTGACTCTCCAAGATTCTTAGAATGACTTATAATTTGAAATGTAGGGAGTATATTGGATGCATGCAAACTGAATAATAATATGTTTCCTTTTTGTTTATATTGAGACACCAACTAGGGATTTTCACAGTATCATGTCATAAGACTAGCCTAGTTCATGTTTCTTCTTAGTCAGTGATATGAACTTCTGACATGAGATTAGTGCTGTTCAAAACAAGGGTGGCAAACTGGCAGGCGTATCAATCCAGCCTGTCTCGAGGAGGATGTTTAAGCAACTCTCCAAACGTAGCCGAAGGACATTCAGGCGACTGTTGATGTAATAATAACAGGGGGAAATTGGCTACAGGACATCAAAGTGACTCCTCTTTGCTAGCGGACATGTAAAATGAAGCGATTTGCTGGTGGACACTCTGCTTCTTTACAAATTTGCTGGTGGACACTCCGTCCAATAAAATATTAATTTCTGACTGCTGAGGAGAGAGAAGGGCGGTAAAATGTCCAATTTGCCCCTGCCCCTCTCTTCTAGCTTGGTCTCCTTGGGAGGCGCCCATGGGCAGGGTGGCAGCGCCCATGTCACGGCCACAGCATGGCGCGGGCGCACCAGCACGCCCCGCCCGCCATGGCCACTCTAGCTCCGGCCATGAGCTCTAGCGAGACTACGTCCAGAGAGGTCGTCCCAACCGGCCGCGCGACCCCTGCCCCAACCGCGCCACACACGCCCTGCAAGTCCTCCCCGCCTACGGCGTCCTCCACCGCGGCCGACGAGACCTGCCCCCACCGCAACCGGTCTCGCCCCCACCACGCTAGCGAGCACTGCTGCCACCACGGACGGACCCATCCGCTAGCTCCCCTGGCCGCGCATGCCCCGCGAGTCCTCCCCGCCGTCCGTGCAGCCTCCCCCACCGCAACCGATGAGACCCGCCCCTACCACGTCGGCGAGCACAGTCGCCGCCGCGGACGGACCCACGCATGCCCCGCGAGTCCTCCCCGTCGTCCCTACGCCCTTCTTGGCGCTGTCGGAGCGGAGGAGCCTGGGCGGCGCGGCGCCAGTCGAAGGGAGGAGCGCAGCGGGGCCGCACGGGGGAGCCTGGCTCGGCGGTGCTAGAGGAGTCCGGGCGGGTCCGGCGCTGAGAGAAGCGTCGAGAGCGCTGTTGCCGGGGTTCTGGACCCTGGCGGCGTATCGCTCCGGACTCGGTCCTCCGGGTCCAGTCGGCCCGCGGCGGCTGTGTAGCAAGGCAGCAGGCGCGCTCGTGCGTGGGCGGCAGCTTCGGACCGCAGGCAGCACGGGTCCGCCCCGTAGAGACCACATGTTTGATCTTGTGAATAAGCGGGCCGAGGCAACATAGTGGGGCTCTTCGTTGGCGGCGTCGGTTTGCTGCGTCGCGGGTTTGACCTCGCTCGCGCAGGGCCGACTGGCGGGTCTGGTCTCGGTTCCTCGTCGCGGGCAGAAGGAGGGCGAGCGCGTGGCGTCGATCTATGTGGAGGCCGCGGCCCTCGGGCCTCGGCCACCTCGCTGCAGTCTCTGGCCACGACGCAAGACGGCCGGACCAAGCTAGAAGAGAGGGGCAGGGGCAAATTGAACATTTTACCGCCTTTCTCTCTCCTCAACAGTCAGAAATTAATATTTTATTGGACGGAGTGTTCACCAGCAAATTTATAAAGAAGCAGAGTACCCATCAGCAAATCGCTTCATTTTACATGTCCGCTAGCGAAGAGAAGTCACTTGGATGTCCCGTAGCCAATTTCCCCTAATAACAGTATGCCCACATGCCCCAATGTATGCATGCAACTGCGTTCTTTCACTTTCATCTGCCCATCACTGTCACGCAGTGATTTCAGTAATGGTTCTGACTGTACCCCCGGATGCCGGAATATCTGAAATAAGGTAATGCCAAATTGTAGCTGAACTTTCCAAATGTATGTCTCTCATTGGCAAGCAGTGATAGTATTACCTGTTTTGATCGGAGCTCTGTAGAGCAATTTCGTGTCATATAACCACCCGATCTGGAATGCTGTACACGGTAATTGTAGAAAAAAGACAACCAAATCCTGTTTGAAAAGGTGGTAGTGCCTTCATTAAAAAAACAATTTTAGATTTGAGTTGAGCCGAACTTTTCTAATTTTAATTAAGTTGAAAAAATATCATTAGTATTTAGGATTCTAAATGGATATATACTATTAAAATTCTATAATCAATCTAATATGATATTTGTTTCAGTATCATAAATGTTAATGTTTTTACAGATTTAATCAATTTTAAAACTGTTACTCCTCGAAAAAATCTAGGCCTGGTTCACTTTGCAAATTTTTTGAACCCGATGAATAGTACCACTTTCGTCTTATTTGACAAATATTGTCCGATCGTGGACCAACTAGGCTCAAAAGATTCATCTCGTGATTTCTAACTAAACTGTGTAATTAGTTATTTTTTTACCTACATTTAATACTTCATGCAAACGGCTAAAAATTGATATGATGGAGAGAGAGTGAAAAAACTTGGAATTTGGATGGCATCTAAACAAGGCCCCAGAAAGAATTGTATCATCACTTATGGGGGGGATATTTTACAAGAATATCCAGGAAGTTGTCTCTTTCAAATCTCTATCTCCTTGAGACCTCGACCCATTGCGATGTGTTTCTTGCTCGCTCGCTCGCTCTCTCTCTCTCTCTCTCTCTCTCTCTCTCTCTGGATGATGTGTTTCTTGATACTCTGGGCTCCTGAGTCCTGACACTGATGGCCCAACTGAAGTACTAGCCGCTAGAGTGCCTCTATTGATTGAGCTTCCTGTCATGATCAGTGCCGGCCCAAGTCGCTCTCCCGCCTCCTTATCAGCACAGGAAGCCCGCCTCTCATCCTCAGCGTCACCGCCATCTCGTACGGCGGAGGCGCCTCCATGCTCGCCGCCCGCACCGGCTCGACGGAGAACCTCCTGACCACGGCGGCCACAACGGCCTTCATCTGCACGTACGCCATCTCCTTCCCGAGGCACGCCCGCGGGCCGGCGTGGAAGACCGGGTACCTCGCCGCGTCCACCGCCACGAACTCGCCGCCGCCGTCGAGCCACCGCTCGGGGCGGAACTCGCGGCAGTCGTCGCCCCACAGCTGTGGCATCCTCCCCATAGCATACGCGCAGTAGTCCGAGAACCAGCCGGCGCGCACAGTCGTGCCGTCCGGCAGCACGTCCCCCGCGGCCGCCACCCGCGAGTTGATGGGCACCGGCGGGTACAGCCGCATCGCCTCGGTGATCGCCGCGTGCAGGTAGTGCATCCCCCTGAGCTCGTAGTAGCCGACGCCGTGGTCGTCTCCGTCTCCGTGTCCGTGTCCGTGGAGCGAGAGCGACGCCGCCTCCTCGTACACGCGCCGCTCGCAGCGCGGGTTGGCGGCGAGGAGCCAGAAGAACCATGTGAGCGCGGAGGACGTGGTGTCCTTCCCGGCGAGCACGAAGCTGACGACAATGTCCCGCAGGAACCGCCGCTTCGCCTCCGGTGACCGGAACATGGCGCCGAGCTCGCTCCCCTCGTCTTCCTCCATCGCCGCCGCGAACCGCGACAACAGGTGCTGCTCGTCGTCGCCGAGCCCGCGCGGCCGCTCCTCCGACTCCATGATCTCTGCGACGTGCTCGTCGACGACGCGGATGGCCTCGCGGAGCCGCCTCTCGCTTCCGACGCCAGCGAGCCTCATCGCCTTCCACACCACGGCTGTCGGGTGGAGCATGCGCGCGAAGGAGATCTCGACGGCGTCGTCGAACGCCTTGAAGAACGCATCGTGCCGACGGCGTCGTCCCCTGCCCCCGCCGTCCTCCTCCCCGAGCTCGAGCAGCGTCGAGGCCTCGACCCCGAACGCGACGCCGCAGATGTTGTCGAAGGCGAAGCGCTTGAGCACATCCTGCAGGTCAACGGCCTCTCCGGAGTCGGCCGCGGCCGCGAGGAGAGGCAGGAGCCGGCGGTGCAGGTGGGCGCGGAGGACACGCCCCGAGAAGCGACGCAGCGAGCGGGACGAGAAGGAGTGGGAGGCGAGCTTGCGCTGGAGGCTCCACAGGCGGCCGTCCGCGAGGAAGATGCCGCTGCCGAGGAGGTCGGCGAAGGGCCCCGCGAAGCGCGCGCCCTTGACGTAGTTGGGAAACCCGGCGCGCAGCAGGTGGTCAACGACGCCCGGGTCCGCGGTGGCGACGCCGTTGCCGAGGCCGAGCGCGCCGCGCACCTCGATGGTGGAGGCCGGGGCGGCCGCGAGCTGGTCCGTGGCCCAGTCGAGGAAGCGGTGGAAGTTGCGGACAAAGGGCACCACGTTGCCGAGCACGGGGTTCGGGTAGGGGCAGTGGTTGCGGTGGTTCGCGCGGCGCCGGAGGCCCGGGAAGAGAAGGACGGCGACGGCGACGGCGACTGCGAGGAACGGCGCCGCAGCGGCATCCATGGCGTGAACACGTGGCTGTGCTTAGTCGTGTGGTCGCCAGTGGCTGGCTTGCTGCTCGTGTCAATCCACTTGCCACCTTCACCTTTTCACGGTGACGTAGTGACGTTGACTTTTTTCAGACAGAACTGGCCTGCGACTGCGATATGGGAACCTCCATGGTTACTTAGAGCATCCGCAGCGTGGAGGACCGGGGTCGGTCTTATACTGGGTTCCACCAATGACGTGACTTGTCCTGGTACTTGGCTCGTAACGTATCGAACCGGGAGCGTCAACGGCACGGTAGAAGAGAGAGGAAGCCAAGACGATTTTTTTTTTCCGTAGGAGCGGGTTCGATACGACGGACCCGGAGCTCCATCGAATCGGCATCGCAATGTATCAACCCAGGTTCGATCGGTGCATTTATTGTATCGATCCATCTTCTTACTTGCGTAGCTGCAGATGTGTATTGTGACATGGCAAACAAAACAGGTTTTAGTAAAGGGTGCGGCTGGCTATCTTTCCATCGCTTGAAAATGGCGTCGCGTACATTTGTTCACCCAACAAACTTCAATTTTCAAATGCTGTCAAAAAAACAAAATTCAAATATAACGTCAATTAATAGAATTTTTTTGAGTTATGCATTTTATTTTATTTATACTGATTATTAGTGGCAGGCGACCACGCTTGAAAGAGGTCGTCTTGAGTTCTTGATCTCCTCTGCGGCTCTGCCACTCGTGCGGGATTTGAGGTATTGTGTGGGGATTTTATTACTGTTCTTTGGACCAAACAGAATACTAAATTTGGAGAAATTTGGCCCTATATGTCAGCACGACAAAAACATTTCATTGCTTGTCTAATTTTGGTTACGCACCAAAAAAATATGCAAATGTGTATGTTTAGTCATTATATCCAGCAATGTGCAAGTGATAACTCTGAATACTGGTTCGGACTTCAGAGGCAATCAGGCAAGGGGGGTTATTGACTCTGGTGAGAAAAATGAATTCAGAACATTCAGGAAAGGTTCCTGAGTTCAGGTGGTCCGTGAACTTTTAGATAATTACGTATTTTTATGGTCAATTTAATCCAAAAATATAACATCAACACGTTCGTGGCGGCATATAGGTGTATGTGTATATCTCTAATGAACGCTAAGTAATCACAGAGATTAGATTGTACCCAGCGAAGGGTCTCATGTCGAGGACATCGGAGGCTCCATTCGCACTAGTCGATATAGTGCATTGCTCGAAGTCGTGGACCGCAGTCGATGCAGGAAACTGTTCGCAGTGTAGTCCCACAAACGGTCACCAGAAAAAAGAAGCCTTGATGTTCCGCAAGTAATCGCCGGGAAGAAGACAGGTTCCAAGAGCGATCACCACCAGTAAGAAGACGTACGTGGACGAGCAGTCGCGGATCGCTCCCCAAAAACCTAATCGCCGTTCACTCCGTGTAAGGTTCTCAGGCGGACGAGGGTTCCTGAGGCACCTGCTCTCAGGCTACTCCGTGCGCGCAGAGGTATGGGACGGAGAAGCCAGAGGGCTGCTGAGATGTGGTTTCTCTCGGGAGCGGTTGCGGAAGAAGAAAGGACTGACGGATGATTGCGGATATATAGCTGCGACGGGAAGGGAGAAAGGCAGCGGAGAATCCCAGGAGACGAAAAGCGGAAGTGACGGCAACTTGCACAATCAATTCGCCTCCACCATCAAGGAGGCCTCGCCTCGCCACGCCACGCCACGCCCACGCCCTCGGCCTCGGCCCGGCCCGGCCCGACCAGCGGCGGTGGCGGCGGCGCGCGCGCGTGTGGCATGCTGAAAGCATCTAGGCCCCTAATTGGATTTCGGTGATTAATATCAATACAAGATTACTATGACTAACGTGTGTTTTGTAGAGACAATTAAGTTAGGTCATGGTAATGGAGATCGATTGGGCAGTCGAGGTTGTCATGCCCCTACGATGGAAATCGTTTCGGTTTTCAAAGGTTGGACGACAAGGTTAAGGATAACTAGTTCTAAGTGTCGATTGGAGTTAGAGAGACACTTAGAGTGGTTTAGGACTTTGTTTTTTCCTTTGGCCGTACTATGAAGGGGGGTATGAACGGGTAGCTTGATCTAGTTGAGTCTAGTGAGTTAGGTGTGGTGCACACTTGTTAAAACTAGCTCTAGGTAGCTCCTATGAATGCCTAAGATCCTTTGGAGCAAACTTCACTCACATATGTTTGAAAGTTGGAAGTGAATGGAGGGTCAAACGCTGACCGGACGCTGGCTTCGGTGCAATCGGACGCAGGCCGCAGGGTCCGGTCAGTTCATTTGACCGTGAAGATCAAGTCTGGTGTGACCGGACGCTGGGAGGTCATGTGACCGGACGCTGAGGGCCAGCGTCCGGTCGACTCCAGTAAGGGTCCAGACTTGGGAAAGAGTGACCGGACGCGTCCGGTCAGTGTGACCGGACCCTGAGTATCCAGCGTCCGGTCGTTTACAGTAAGCATCCAAGAGCGACCGGACGCGTCCGGTCGGTACTGACCGGACCCTGACAGCGTTCGGTCATCACTTGAAAACTGTTCGCGGGTTGAACTGACCGGAGCGTCCGGTCATAGCGATCGGAGCGTCCGGTCGTCCCGCAGAGGCTCATAACGGTTCGTTTTTCAGGCTGGCTTATAAATAGAGGCTCCACTCGTGAGTGGAGTATCTTTTGCTCATTCCAACAGCTGAGAAACACGTTTGTGAGTGCCAAGAAGAGCAAGGTCCTAGTGAGGTGTTTGTGATTTGAGAATCCAAGAGAGTAGCCTCACTAGCAAATCAAGAGTAGCAAAGTGTGCATCCATCTTCTCATTAGGCTTCGCGTGGTCAAGTGAGAGTTCGTGCTTGTTACTCTTGGTGATCGCCATCACTTAGACGGCTTGGTGGTGATTAGGAGTTTGTTGTTCACCCGGTGGAGCTTGTGGGTGACCCAACTCAAGTTGTGAGCGGTTTTGGGTGATTCGCCGCGACGGAGTGTCGAAGAATCAACCCGTAGAGAGCACTTGATCCTTGCGTGGATCAAGGGGGAGCTACACCCTTGCGCGGGTGCTCCAACGAGGACTAGTGGGGAGTGGCGACTCTCCGATACCTCGGCAAAACATCGCCGCGTTCCTTTCTCTCTCTATTTACTTTGAGCACTTACTTTGAGCATTTATTTTGAGCAATTCAATACTTGTTTTTACTTCCATAAGAATTGCTTGCTAGAGTAAGTTTGGAACTTAGGTTGAGAGGTTGTTGTGCATTAGTTTGATATAAACACTTTTCTAGGCACAAGGGATTAATTGGGCTATCCGTAGGATTTGATTATTGCAAGAAAATTTAGAATTAGCCCAATTCACCCCCCCTCTTGGGCATCTTGATCCTTTCAATTGGTATCGGAGCCTCGTGCTCACGTTTTTAAGCTTAATCGCTTAGAGCAAGATGTCTCACGGGGATGGACCTCCTCCTATCTTTGAGGGAGATGATTTTCCATATTGGAAAATCCGCATGGAGGCTTACTTAGAAGCTCTAGATGTTGGAATTCTTAAAGCCGCCTCTCAAGGGTTCCCAGCACCTAGGAATGCCGCACAACTTCAAGGCGATGAAGTGAATTATGAAAAATGGAATGCAAAGGCTCGCAACACCATCTTTAGAGGCCTTTGCAAAGATGTGTTTAATCGTGTAAGGAACCACAAAGACGCCCATGCACTATGGTCGGACGTTTGTGCACTCTATGAGGGAACCAAGAGTGAGCGTGAGGAACGCTATTATCTTGTGATTATAAAGCTAAATTCTTTTGAGATGTTTCCCAAAGAAAGTGCTAATGAAATGTATTCTCGATTAAATGTTCTTGTAGAGGAAGTCAATGGGCTTGGACTCACTCAAATGTCACCATCCGACGTTGTGAGAAAAATCTTGAGTGTCCTCCCCATTGACAAATATGGGCACATTGTGACCGTGCTACATCAAGGTGATCTTTCCGCTACTACACCGACACAAATCTTGGGAAAGATCAATGCTCATGAGATGTACATGCACATCACACCACAAGAAGGCTCATCCTCTACAAAGAAGAAAGAGAAGGACTTAGCATTCAAAGCTAGCCAAGACAAGGGCAAAGCAAGACTTGAGTATGAGAGCTCAAGTGATGAAGATGATGAAGAAAGCCTTGCCCTCATGGTGAAAAAGACCACCAAGATGCTAAAAAGGCTAAACAAGAGTGGCATCAAGTTTAATGGCAAGAAGAAGAAGTTCTTCACTAGCTCAAGAAGAAAGCCAATCTCCGAGATGGATTGCTACAATTGTGGCGAACTTGGTCATCTAGCTCATCAATGCACAAAGCCCAAGAAAGACAAGTTCAAGAACAAGGGCAAGAAAGATGATTCAAGTGATGAAGATGAAAAGAAGAAGAACAAGCCATACAAGAAGAGAGATGGCAAAAAGAGGGAGTTCTACAAGAAGAAGAAGAATGGCAAGGCCTATATTGTCGGTGATTGGCTCACGGACATTGATTCATCAAGTGGATCATCCGATGATGATAGTGACGATGAAAAGGTGGCCGCCATTGCTATTGATCTTGCATCTTCATCGCGACCATCGCCATCATCCTCTACACACCTATGCCTTATGGCCAAAGGTGAACGCAAGGTAACTAAGAGTGATGATAGTAGTGATGATGAACATGCTAGTGATGATAATAGTGATAGCGATGATGATGACTCACCTACATATGATGATCTTGTCAAAATACTAAGAAAATACACTAAGATCATTAGAAAAAGTAGAGCTACAAATGAAAAACTTGATGCTAAAAATGATTCACTCTTAGCTAAGTGTGATACATTAGAAAAGGCTAATGATGAGCTAAAGGAAACAAATGATTCTATATCATCCAAACTCAAGGAGCTCAAATCTTCTAAGAAAGAGCTTAAAGATAAAAATGATAAACTTGAGTGGGTACACAATGAGCTTATCACTAGTCACAATAAGCTAAAAGATGAATATGCAACTCTAAAGATCAATTATGATACTCTTATTATTGCACAAGAATTCTTACCAAATGAGCCACATGATGCTACTAACCATGTTGTTAAGATTGATATAGCTACCTCATGTGATGATTTAATTGATGAAAGCATTGAGCATGGATCTAGTAGTAAGGGTAAGCAAGTGGTTGAATGCAATGACTATAATGAGTATGTTAAGCTCAAGAGTAACAATGAGAAGCTCATGAAAGATCTTGAAGAGATAAAGAGTCACAACACCATTGTGCTAGAAACTCTTGATCATGACAAAGAGGTGATTCTTGAGAATGAGAAGTTAAAAGAAGAAATCAAGAAACTCAAGGAGGAGAAGAACAATGATATTCTTAAGGAAGAGAACAAGAAGCTCAAGATAGAGAAAGAGCATCTCAAGGTGGGATTGAGCAAGTTTGCTAGAGGCAAGCATCTCCAAAGTGAGCTACTCATGAATACCGTCATGAAGATGGATAGAAGTGGCATTGGATATATGGCAAGTGTAGAGAAGAAGAAGGCTCAAGCTCAACACCAACAATCAAAGCCAAAGCCAAAGCCAAAGAAATGTTTTGAATGTGGACAAGAAGGCCATTTTGCTCATGAGTGTCAAACTCCACCACCACAACCCTTGCCCAAGCATGCTAGACCCTTTGCTTTCAATGCTCACTACATGCTTAGAAAAGATTTGAGTGGAAAAATGAAAGTCATGTTCTTAGGTCCCCCCAACAAGAGTAGGCCTAAGAAAATTTGGGTGGCTAAGTCACTTGTTGAGAAGGTGAAGGGCCCTCAATAAGCTTGGATCCCTAAAGCTTGAATCTCTTGTGTAGGTGAACTACAAGACCGGTGGAAGTCATTGGGTTATTGATAGTGGTTGCACTCAACATATGACCGGTGATCCTCGTATGTTCACCTCACTAGATGAAGAGGTAGATGGACAAGAGAAAATAACATTTAGAGATAATTCAAAGGGCAAGGTCAAAAGATTGGGCAAAGTGGCAATATCAAATGATCATTCCATCTCAAATGTGCTCTATGTTGCTTCATTGAGTTTCAACTTGCTATCCGTTGGACAATTGTGTGATCTTGGCTTCCAATGCTTGTTCACCGAGAAGGAGGTGGTTGTATCTAAGGTAGATGACAATCAAGTGATATTCAATGGATTTAGATACAACAATTTATATCTAGTTGACTTTACCTCCGAAGATGCAAACTTGAAGACTTGCCTATTCACCAAAACAACACTTGGGTGGCTATGGCATAGAAGGCTTGCTCATGTTGGGATGAGCTCACTCAAGAAGCTTATGAAGAATGATTTGGTGAGAGGATTAAAGGATGTGAAGTTTGAGAAGGACAAACTTTGTAGTGCATGTCAAGCCGGCAAGCAAGTTGCAAATACTCATCCAACCAAAGCTTTCATGTCAACCACAAGAGTGCTAGAACTCCTACACATGGATTTATTTGGACCAACAACATACAAGAGTTTGGGAGGAAATCTCTATTGTCTTGTGATTGTGGATGACTATTCAAGATATATATGAGTGTTCTTCCTTTATGACAAATCCGAAGTTGCATCTTGTTTCAAGAAGTTTGCCAAGAGAGCTCAAAATGAATTTGAAGTGAAGCTCAAGAAGATAAGAAGTGACAATGGCAAAGAGTTTGACAACACAAACATAGAAGCTTATTGTGATGAAGTTGGAATCAAACATGAAGTCTCCGCAACCTATACTCCTCAACAAAATGGTGTAGTTGAGAGAAAGAACCGGACTTTGATCACTCTTGCAAGGACAATGCTAGATGAGTACAACACCCCCAAAGCTCTATGGGTGGAAGCAATCAACACCGCATGTTATGCATCCAACCGCCTATTTCTTCAAAAGTTCCTTGTCAAGACACCATATGAGTTACTCAATGGGAAGAAGCCGAACGTCTCCTTCTTTAGGGTGTTTGGTTGCAAGTGCTACATCTACAAGAAGCGGCAATACCTAGGGAAGTTTCAAAGGCATTGTGATATAGGTTTTTTTGTTGGTTACTCATTGAAGTCCAAAGCATATAGAGTATTTAATCATGCCACCGGCTTGGTTGAAGAAATATATGATGTGGAATTTGATGAATCTAACGGCTCCCAAGGAGCACATGAGAATCTTGATGATGTAGGTGATGAACCATTGAGGGAGGCTATGAAGAATATTCCGGTGGGAGACATCAAGCCAAAAGATGATGAAGATGATGTACAAGTCATTAACCAACCCTCTTCATCAAATGTACCACAAGATAGTGATAAAGTTGGGAGAGTAGAAAATGAAGATACTCATATCTCCCATGAGCAAATGGTGGTACAAGCACAAGATGTTGATGCTCCACAACCTCCTCCTCAAGTGGTCAATAGAAGAAATACACCTCTCCTATAAGATCATCCACAAGATCTCATCATAGGGAGTCCAACAAAGGGGGTGATGACTAGATCTCAAAAACTTACCTCATTTATTGCTCATCACTCTTTTGTCTCTTGCTATGAGCCTACCAAGGTAGAAGAAGCTCTAAAAGATCCGGATTGGATCAATGCCATGCATGAAGAGTTGAACAACTTCACTCGCAATGAAGTATGGAATCTTGAAGAGCGACCAAAAGGTGCAAGAGTGATTGGAACAAAGTGGGTGTTCCGCAACAAGCAAGATGATCAAGGTGTTGTTGTGAGGAACAAGGCAAGACTAGTGGCAAAGGGGTTCTCTCAAGTTGAAGGTTTAGATTTTGGAGAAACCTTTGCACCGGTTGCAAGATTAGAAGCCATCCATATCCTTCTTGCATATGCATCACATCATGAAATGAAACTATATCAAATGGATGTGAAAAGTGCATTCTTAAATGGCTTTATTAATGAACTAGTCTATGTTGATCAACCTCTCGGGTTTGAAGACCCTAGATATCCTAATCATGTTTATAGGTTATCCAAGGCACTATATGGGCTTAAGCAAGCCCCAAGAGCTTGGTATGAGCGCCTTCGAGATTTCCTTATTGAGAAGGGCTTCACCATTGGGAAGGTCGACACCACACTATTCACCAAGAAGCTTGATGGGCATATCTTCATTTGTCAAGTATATGTTGATGATATTATCTTTGGATCATCAAATGAAGACTCATGCAAAGAATTTGGTGAATTGATGTCTAAGGAGTTCGAGATGTCAATGATTGGTGAGCTTACATTCTTTCTTGGTTTTCAAGTCAAGCAAATGAAAGAAGGCATCTTCATCTCTCAAGAGAAATACACAAAAGATCTTCTCAAGAGATTCAAGATGGATGAATGTAAGCCAATCAAGACCCCAATGCCTACCAATGGACATCTCGACCTAGATGAGGGAGGTAACTCGGTTGATCAAACTCTCTACCGTCCTATGATTGGTAGCTTGTTATATTTAACCGCATCTAGGCCCGACATCATGTTTAGTGTGTGTATGTGTGCTAGGTTTCAAGCTAGTCCTAAGGAAACACATTTAATTGCCATAAAAAGAATCCTTAGGTATCTTAAGCACACGCCAAGCATTGGCCTTTGGTATCCCAAAGGAGCTTTATTTGAATTAATTGGCTATTCCGATTCTGATTACGCCGGATGCAAAGTTGATAGAAAGAGCACATCTGGAGGGTGCCATTTGCTTGGTAGATCACTTGTGTCTTGGTCCTCCAAGAAACAAAATAGTGTGGCTTTGTCCACCGCCGAAGCGAAATATATTGCCGCAGGTGCTTGTTGTGCACAAATATTATACATGAAACAAACTTTACTAGACTATAGAGTAGTTCTAGAGAAAGTACCTCTTTTGTGCGACAATGAAAGTGCGGTAAAACTTGCAAATAATCCGGTTCAACACTCTCGCACCAAGCATATAGATATCCGCCATCACTTTCTAAGAGATCATGTAGCTAAAAATGATATATCATTAGAAGGTGTAAGATCCGAAGATCAATTAGCGGATATCTTCACTAAACCGCTAGATGAGGCTACATTTTGTAGATTGCGGAACGAGCTCAATGTACTTGATTTTAGTAACTTCACAAAAAATTGAGCTTGTGTTGTCCCTTGCATTCATTGTAATATACAACATGTTTAATTTGTGGAAATGCATATAGGGCTTGTCTAACATGGTTAAGATAACCGCCGAAAAGCATGTCAAGAAGCTTAACCTTGGATCAAACTTGACAAGCAACTAGATTTACTTTCAAGTATTACATATGCATGAATGTTGTTTTGTCGTTTTGTTCCATTTGCTCTCTTGTTGCCTATTTTCTTAAAAAGAATTATAGCCTAAGGCAAAATATTTTAAAAAATATGAGGGTTTGAGAGAGGTCACTCACATCAGTCCCAATTGGTGTTTATTTGGATCTTTTTCAAGTTGGGACTTGATTGGGAACAGGCAGCGCGAAGGAAGTTTAAAGATTTGCTGGAAAAGGTGCACCGGACGCTGCTGTCCAGCGTCCGGTCAGTTCACAGGAGGTGAACTGCTGTTGAAGGAGTGACTGGACGCTGCGTCTGTGCGTCCGGTCAGAAAGGGTTCAGCGTCCGGTCGATCGGAGGAAGATCAAATTGTACTGACCGGACCCTGCCTGCGTCCGGTCATGGACCACTGGACGCGTCCGGTCCCGATTCCAGAGGATTTGGACCTCTCTGGAATCGACCGGACGCTGGGTGGTAGCGTCCGGTCGCTACCACCGGAGCGTCCGGTCAGTGGATCTCGCGCGTCTTAAGGACTCTTTTCCCGTTTCCTTTTCTGTCACGAGTTAGGGGGATTATTTATACGGGCCTTCGAGTTTTTCTTCCCTGACCTAACCATCGCCGCCGTAGCCTGAGCCGCCGCACTGTCGCGCCGCCGCCTCCTCCGAGACACCGTCGTGCCTTCGCCTCGCCGCACCGCCGCGCTCCAGCCGAGCCCGCAGCCGAGCCACTCGCCGCCAGTGCTCCAGCCAAGCCCGCAGCCGCGCTACGCGCCCCAGGCTTCGCGCGCCCGTGCGCCACTACGCCTGCTCAGCACCACGTCGGCCACCTCGCGCCCTAGCTCGCCGCTCCGCCGTTGCCTCTTGCGCCGATCTGTTGGTCATCAATTTGTGTGCCCCAGCCCTACTATCTCCTTGTTTGGACTTTTACCCTAACCCTAGCCCGGTTTCGAGGATCCCCCGCGTGACATCTTATCTCTTCTCGGTTTGTTGATCGTCAGGTAGAAAGCCATTCGATTCAATTTCGCATCTACATTGCTTTCTCTATTAGGATTTCGCATCTATTAGATATATGGTATTTATTTGTATATCCATCTATTCTTTCGTACAGCGAGTCGGTTCCATTGTGTTTCGTCTGGCAGTTGGCAGTTAACTCAGAGCCAAGCTCGCGAGTAAGGATCGAGGCCAAGCCTCGAAAGTGGCAGTTTGACAGTTGATCTTCATCAGCGGTAGTTCACCATCTTGTCAGTTCAGATGGCTCGCACCAAGAATGTTGGTGGTGGCCCAGGTGATGATGATAGGAGGCCCCCGCCTCGCCAGCCAGCCGGATCTAAAGGCAAGTCAACCAAGCAGGTAACATCCAAGAAGCGAAAGTACCCTGACGCAGAGACAGCGAGAGCAGCAGCTGTTGCAGAGGCCGCAGAGCATGCCGAGAGAGGTGGTACCCGCAGCGGAGTTGTCATTGCAGATCAGCCAGTTTCACCCGCAGTCAGAGCTGCAATTGAGGAGGTTGAGCGTCGTCATGGTAGTCCAGCCAGGACTGCCACGCTTGTAGGATGACGGGTTGCCATTGAGGAGGGTCCGTCAGCACAGCAGCAGCCCCCATCAGCAGAGCCTCAGCTAGCCTAGGAGACTCAGGAGAGTCAGGAGACCGAGCCGGCATCTTAGCTATGCCGCTCGAGTTGTACCAGTGCTGCAGTTCCACCAAGGCCAGTTACACAGCGCAGGGGTTCACGCCCTCCGCCCAGACCATAGGGTCCGCCTCCAGTGGTTCACCTCGACTTGAGGGCCGCTACAGCCAGGCAGGTTCAGCAGCTGCGGTTTGTTGAGTTTGAGGTTTGGTTTCCTCCGAGGAGGGATGAGAGAGCAGCTGAGGGGTTCTACACGCCACTGCAGGAGGATTTCTACAATGCATATCTTAACAGTGGGGCAGTGTTCAGATCACAAAGGGTCTATCAGATAGAGTCCATTGTGGCAGCAGCCGGAGAGGGCATTCGGCAATACTTGTCATATTTGCTAGGACTGTCAGATCTGATTGGACGGACAGGGATATATGTACCTTCTTGGGTCCGTCAGTTTTATGCCTCACTCTTCATCGATCCACATCACAGATTTATTCACTTTGCTTTCAATGGCAAAGACTATAGAGTGACGAGTAGCAGGGCCAGAGAGATACTGAGATTACAGGAGCAGCCTGTAAAGATGCATGAGGTTTGCTATGGACATCAGGAGCCTCCTAGGCGTCCTCATGGAGGGCAGGTGCCCCCTATAGATTTAGTGCGGCATTGCTTCAAGGAGCCTTTTGGTGAGGGGTCGAGCAGGAACCCCAGTGACTTGACTCCTACAGCGAGGATACTAGAGGCTATCATCAGGAGGACACTGCTTCCTAGGTTGGGATACAGGGAGGGCCTAACTCGCTTATAGCTCTGGCTTCTCAATGCCATCATGCAGATGACAGTGTTTGACATCTGGGGCCTCCTTCTTTCAGAGATGGAGGATACTATAGCTGAGGGATTCAAGGGTCGCAGGCAGCTTCCCTATGCTCACTGGATCACGTTCCTCATCCGCAGAGTTGTGATTGATAAGCCCCCTGGCATGATGGATGAGTATATAGGTGCCACTACAGAGTTCCTAGCTTACAACCTGTCACAGAGGATCAGACACGCCACTCCTCAGGCACCCAGACAGCCTAGCCGTCGTCCCGACGTGCCAGAGTCTGCAGCTCAGCAGGATGAGATCATCAGAGGGATTGCAGCCACTGAGGAGGAGGAGCTAGAGGCACAGCAGGGAGTGAGTGAGTACAGTGATAGCTCTGACGACGACTACCAGCCTATACCTCAGATGCCTCCACGCAGACACGATGTAGAGGCAGGTAGCTCCAGTTCTGCTCCACCTGCTCCACAGACAGACCCCGCTCTCATTGCTATTCTTGAGCGGATGCAGTAGGATCAGACACGACAGGCACAGGAGACAGCTACAAACTTCGCATAGTTTCAGGCTCGTCAGGACGAGTTTCAGCGGCAGCAGCAGCTTCTTCAGCACCAGCAGTTACTTATGCAGTAGTAGCTCATGGGATTCATGCAGCATATAGTGACAGCCATTGGGATTCCACTGCCACAAACTTCGCCCCAGCTTGCACAGCCTCCTACCACTTCGACGACTCCAGCAGTATAGCCCATCGGGCTTCAGAGTCAGGGATAGCCTCCAGCTCAGTTTCCTTCACCTCCTGTACAGGTGTCCCAGTGGTTAGCCTCACCTGGTGTAGCCCCACAATTCACTCCTTATCACACGGGTTTCTCACCAGAGCAGACTTCCTCACTATTCGTGCCTGAGTCGTCAGTCTCTAGGAGTCTTGGAGCATCATTCAGCGAGTTGACCGGCATGCCTACTCCGCCTCACATGCATACTGCCGGTCTGTCTACAGCAGCTCCAGCTATCATGACTACTCAGAGGCTCCCCTCGTCTGTCGCCTCGTCAGATCCTACGACAGACATACTTGCAGCTTCACAGGCAGCACCAGCCCTAGCTCAGACCCAGACTGCTTCAGCGACACTTCCTGCTTCAGAGGGTCAGCCAGTTCAGAGCTCAGGGTCAGATGATGATGGCGCCCAGTTCCATCTTGCTCCACGTACTTCAGCGCCCGACTCGTCCGCTGCAGCCCCACCGACCGACCCTTAGGTTTTGGTGTTTGACGCCAAAGGGGGAGAGGGTTTGAGTATGTAGACTTAGGGGGGGCGAGTTTTAGGGGGAGCTAGTTATCTAGTATTAGCTTATTATATACATTTGGAGTTTTATTCGTGTGATACACTATTACTTATGCATTCGTGTGTCTACTTTCTTACATACTTTTATATATATGTGATAATGCTATCTACGTGGTTGTGATATTTGACATGTGTGACTTCTACTTTACTTTATCTATATGTCATATCACCTGTGTAATGCTCATTTGTTTTTGCTTCCGCGTTTACACTTCGAAGCAAATGAGCTTTATTATTTGTACTCATGCTTAATTCATATCCTTTGAGTACATTGTGTTGGCTTGGGTCATATAAGCTTGACTAACTCTTTTGCTCTCATTGATAAAAGCTTATATGAACCAAGTCCATCAAAAACCTCACTCCATAACATACTCGAGGTGGTATTGTCATCAATCACCAAAAAGGGGGAGATTGAAAGCATCTAGGCCCCTAATTGGATTTCGGTGATTAATGTCAATACAAGATTACTATGACTAACGTGTGTTTTGCAGAGACAATTAAGTTAGGTCATGGTAATGGAGATCGATTGGGCAATCGAGGTTGTCATGCCCCTACGATGGAAATCGTTTCGGTTTTCAAAGGTTGGACGACAAGGTTAAGGATAACTAGTTCTAAGTGTCGATTGGAGTTGGAGAGACACTTAGAGTAGTTTAGGACTTTGTTTTTTCCTTTGGCCGTACTATGAAGGGGGGTATGAACGGGTAGCTTGACCTAGTTGAGTCTAGTGAGTTAGGTGTGGTGCACACTTGTTAAAACTAGCTCTAGGTAGCTCCTATGAATGCCTAAGATCCTTTGGAGCAAACTTCACTCACATATGTTCGAAAGTTGGAAGTGAATGGAGGGTCAAACACTGACCGGACGCTGGCTTCGGTGCAACCGGACGCAGGCCGCAGGGTCCGGTCAGTTCATTTGACCGTGAAGATCAAGTCTGGTGTGACCGGACGCTGGGAGGTCATGTGACCGGACGCTGAGGGCCAGCGTCCGGTCGACTCTAGTAAGGGTCCAGACTTGGGAAAGAGTGACCGGACGCGTCTGATCAGTGTGACCGGACCCTGAGTATCCAGCGTCCGGTCGTTTACAGTAAGCATCCAAGAGCGACCGGACGCGTCCGGTCGGTACTGACCGGACCCTGACAGCGTCCGATCATCACTTGAAAACTATTCACGGGTTGAACTGACCGGAGCGTCCGGTCATAGCGATCGGAGCGTCCGGTCGTCCCGTAGAGGCTCATAACGGTTCGTTTTTCAGGCTGGCTTATAAATAGAGGCTCCACTCGTGAGTGGAGTATCTTTTGCTCATTCCAACAGCTGAGAAACACGTTTGTGAGTGCCAAGAAGAGTAAGGTCCTAGTGAGGTGTTTGTGATTTGAGAATCCAAGAGAGTAGCCTCACTAGCAAATCAAGAGTAGCAAAGTGTGCATCCATCTTCTCATTAGGCTTCGCGTGGTCAAGTGAGAGTTCGTGCTTGTTACTCTTGGTGATCGCAATCACCTAGACGGCTTGGTGGTGATTGGGAGTTTGGTGTTCACCCGACGGAGCTTGTGGGTGACCCAACTCAAGTTGTGAGCGGCTTTGGGTGATTCGCCGTGACGGAGTGTCGAAGAATCAACCCGTAGAGAGCACTTGATCCTTGCGCGGATCAAGGGGGAGCTACACCCTTGCGCGGGTGCTCCAACGAGGACTAGTGGGGAGTGGCGACTCTCCGATACCTCGGTAAAATATCGCCGCGTTCCTTTCTCTCTCTATTTACTTTGAGCACTTACTTTGAGCATTTACTTTGAGCAATTCAATACTTGTTTTTACTTCCATAAGAATTGCTTGCTAGAGTAAGTTTGGAACTTAGGTTGAGAGGTTGTTGTGCATTAGTTTGATATAAACACTTTTCTAGGCACAAGGGGTTAATTGGGCTATCCGTAGGATTTGATTATTGCAAGAAAATTTAGAATTAGCCCAATTCACCCCCCCTCTTGGGCATCTTGATCCTTTCACATGCCTATGTCCTTTTCTCAGCTTCTCAATTAAGATGAAAAATTTTCAACCATATAAGCTGAGTCAACGTCCAGTCAAAATTCCGTATGTTATTAAACCATACAACGCTTAATGTTACGTACCATAGAGTTTTATTTGATTTATTAAATATTATACGGGTCAAGCCCATAATATATCCAACAATCCCCTCCAAACTCTAGGCTTTGTAATAAAGTAGTCTAAGAACCACATTTCTTATATATACCAGTGTTTCAATAAAGACTGTTAAGTTAAACATTCATCTATAGCAATAGTTTCACTCAGTCACAATTGAACAATAGACTAAGCCTTGAATTGACGGTTTTGTGTGAGGTGAATGTCACTAAAGTCCTTAGCTGATATTTGATTGTAAAAAACATCCCCTCTATTTGAAGCATATAAGTCATATTCCAGTGTCTTTCATGAGTATTTAGAGATCACCCGAATCTCATAGACTGTGACCAGCAGTCTGACTCATATAGGTGTGCTCATCAAAAAATGTCCTGTAGGACAACATCTTTGCTTTAGCAAGCCACTTGGAACACATTAAGATAAAAACCAACCTGCCTTACGTAAAGAAAAGATATGCATTAGAAATGAGTCTTACTAAGGATCTTTCCTCATAATTTACTACTAGCTTGTTTCACCATCCTACTTCACGGGATATTCGATCACATAGAACAGGTTACCACTATAGTAAATTTTAAGTGGGTCTCAAACCCATCTCTCTCGATACACTTTCTATCACATTGCGTGACAGACCTTTAATGAATTGATCTGCCAGATTGTTAGACGTGTGAACATAGTTCAACGCTATTACTCCGGAGTTTCTCAATTTTCTGACAGATTTTAGTCGTCTCTTAACATGTCTTGTGGACTTCACGTTATCCTTAGAACTGTTAACCTTAGTAATTACAGTCTGGTTGTCATAGTTCGTAGAAATAGCCGATATGGATTTTTCAACAACCGGTAAATCCATAAGAAGATCATGAAACCACTCGACCTTAGAGCCAGCGGTGTCTAATGCTATGAGTTCTGCTTTTATTGTAGACTTCGTTAGGATAGTCTACTTATAAGACTTCTAGAAAACAGCCCCACCTCCAAGCGAAAACACATTTCTACTTGTGGCATAAAGCTCATTAGCATCAGAGATCCAGTTGGCATCACAATAGCCTTCCAACACTTTCGAATGTCCGGTATAACGAATACTATAGCTCATGGTGCCTTTTAGATGGCGCGTCACTCTCTCAAGAGCACGCCAGTGATCATCTCTCGGATTTGACATAAACCGGCTCAGCTTACACACAGCAAATAAGATGTCAGGCCTTATTGTACTAGCAAGATACATGAGTGAACCAATGATCTGGGAATATCTCAACTGATCCCTTACTATTCTCTAATTTTTCCTCAATAGCACACTCGGGTCATAAGGTGTAGGAGCAGGTGCATAATCACTAAACCCAAAGCGACTCAACACCTTTTTCACATAGTGGGATTGTAACAGAGTTATCCCACCATCACCTTCTCTCAGAAGCTTGATATTAAGAATAATATTAGCCTCTCCCAAATCTTTTATCTCAAAATTATTAGATAAAAATTCCTTCACCTCCTCAATCACTTTGAGGCTGGATCCAAAGATCAGTATGTCATCAACATATAAGCACAGAATAACTCCTTCACCCCCACTATACCGATAGTACACATATTTGTCAGCTTCATTCACAACAAAGCCAACAGATATTAGAGTTCTGTCGAACTTCTCATGCCACTGCTTAGGAGCTTGTTTTAGGTCATATAATGACTTTAATAATTTACATACCTTGCCTTTTTGACCATTTGCTACAAACCTATCCGGCTGATTCATATGGATCTCCTCCTCTAACTCTCTATTTAGAAAAGTTATCTTAACGTCCATTTGATGAACGATGAGACCATAAGAGTCTGTTAGGAAAAGCAAAACTCGAATTGTGGTCAATCGGGCAACCGGTGAATAAGTATCAAAGAAATCCTCGTCTTCCTTTTGAGTATAACCCTTGGCCACAAGCCTTGCCTTGTACCTCTCGATAGTACCATTAGACCTAAGTTTTTTCTTGAACACCCATTTGCACCCTATAGGCTTGCACCCATAGGAACGATCAACTATTTTCCAAGTTCCATTAGACATAACAGAATCCATCTCACTCCATACTGCTTCCTTTCATAAGTTAACATCAGGACAGGAATATGCCTCTTTAATACTCGTTGGTGTGTCATCCACAAGGTACACAATATAGTCATCACCAAAAGACTTTGCAGTCCTTTGTCTCTTACTTTTTCTAGTGACTATAGTGTCATCCTCCTCAGGATTTTGCATATAGGGTTCTTCAATTTGTTCTATCGAAGTAAAAATTTTATGCTCATGGGGAATTATAAATTCATGACCAGTCGTGCTAGGTGTATTTTTTATGGAAAACTCATTCTCAAAAAATGTAGCGTCTCTAGATTCCATGATTATATCAACAGCCATCTTAGGAACACTAGAATTTATAATTAAAAATCTATAACCCACGTTGTGAATAGCATAACTAAGAAAAACACAATCAATAGTCTTTGGTCCAAGCTTTTATTTTTTATTTATTGGCACATTCACCTTTGCCAAACAACCCCAAGTTCACAGGTAAGAGAGATTTAATCTTTTCTTCTCTCATTCCTCGAATGGTGTAATTTCTTTGTTCTTTGTGGGTACTTTATTTAGGACATGACACGCTGTCAATATAGCATCACCCCACCATTCCTTAGATAGTCCCGCAATCTTTAACATGGCATTAACCAAATCAGTTAGAGTGTGGTTCTTTCTCTCTGTAATCCCATTGAACTATGGTGAGTATGGTGGCGTCCTCTCATGAATAATTTCATGCACCGCACAAAACTTAAAAAATTCATTTGAGAAATATTCTTCCCCGCGATCGGACCGCAAACGCTTGATTTTCTTCTCAAGTTGATTTTCTACCTCAGCTTTATAGACTTTAAAATAATGCAACACTTCATCTTTAATTTTCAATAAATACACATAGCAAAATCTAGTACAATCATCTATAAATGTCATAAAGTATCGTCTACCGCCTTTAGTCAATTCGCCATTCATTTTGCATAAATCAGAATGAACGAGTTCTAATGGTGTCAAGTTCCTCGCCTCAGCAGCCTTGTGAGGCTTACGCGGTTGCTTCGATTGCACACACACCTAGCACTTAGAATATTTGACTAAGTTAAATTTCAGGATTAAATTCAGATTTGCAAGCCACGTGAGACAACCAAAATTAATGTGATAGAGTCGTGAATGCCATATATTTGACTCATCCGAAATATTAACATTGTTCACCACTTTATTGCACACATCATCAAGCAAAGATAAGCGGAATAAGCCTCCGCAATCATAACATTTTTCAACAAATATTCCATGTCTCGACACAACACACTTATTGGACTCAAGCACAATTTTAAAGCCATCGCGACATATTTGAGAACCGCTAACAAGATTCTTCTTGATGGAGGAGACATGTTGCATGTTCTTTAATAGCACCATCTTTCCCGAAGCAAACTTCAGAACAATCGTACCAGCATCAAGAACACACGCATGCGAACCGTTTCCCATCAGCAAGGCTCCAGTCCTGCCGGTCTGATAGGAAGTAAACAAAGAAACATCAGCACACACATGAATATTAGCCCCGCTGTCCATCCACCACTCAGGTGAAAGACAAACTGAAGGAACAAAAGGTAAAGAATTACCATACCCAGATGTTCCTCCTCCAGTCTCGCTAATCACCACGTTTGCTGATTTCTTTTCTTGCTTATATTTGCGGTCTGGGCACACACTTGCCCAATGCTCATCACTTCCGCAAATAAAGCAATCTTCACCTTTCCTGTTGTTTTTCTTCTTAAACTGTGCAATTTGCTTAGGCTTTGCATTGTTGTTCTCTTGTATGTTCTTCTTCTTTTTATTACAGGATGCAAATGAGTTTTTCTTCTGCACCATATTGACAGTGGAAGACTCAACTCCTTTTCCACGGTTGTCTTTTGCTCTCGCCCTATCCTCAACATCAAGAGATCCAATAAGCTCAGCCACGCTAAATTCTTGTCTCTTGTGTGTTAGAGAAGTACCAAAATCCATCTAAGAAGGTAGCAGCTTAGCGATTATACCATCGGCTACAAACTTATCGAGCAACAAACATGAGAAATGTTCTAGTTCCTTTGCTAGCGCCTGTATCTTATGAGCCTGTTCAACCACAGAACGGTTTTCAACCATTTTGTAGTTATACAGCTGCTCCATAAAGTACAACTCACTACCAGCATCTAAAACTCTAAACTTTGCCTCAAGAGCATCCCATAACTCTTTGCCTGATGTGCAAAATATGTAGTTTTTCTCATACTTAGGATGAAGTGCACTAATCACGGCGCCTCGAAACAGGTTATTGACAACCAAGAACTTTTGCTCCTCCTTAGGAGTAAACTGTTCAGGCTTTCCCTTCGCGGCGTGATAGGAGTTCATCGCAGTCAATCACAATACCATCTTGGCACGCCATATCATGAAATTCTTGCCATCAAAATTATTTGACTTTAAAGCAGCATCAAAACCACTGACAGAAAATTGCCTAACATTAGGTTTTTGGATTGTTAGATAATTATGTATTTTCATTGTCAATTTAATCCAGCAGTAGGTTCGTGACGGCATATAGGTGCATGCGTATATCTCTAATAAACGCTATAACATGCATACATGATATACAGATGGATACAGTAAAAGCACAAAGTACAGTAATCACAAAGATTAGATTGTACCAAGCGGAGGGTCCCATGTCGAGGGCATCGGAGGCTCCATTCGTACTAGTCGACATAGTGCGTTGCTCGTAGTCGTAGACCGTAGTCGATGCATGAATATGTTCGCAGTGCAGTCCCACGAACGATCACCAGAAAGAGGACGCCTTGATGTTCCGCAAGCAATCACCGAAAAGAAGACGGGTTTCGAGAACGATCACCACCAGGAAGAAGACGTACGTGGACGAGCAGTCGCGGATCACTCTTCAAAAACCTAATCGCTGCTCACCCCGTGTAAGGTTCTCAGGCGAACGAGGGTTCTAGCGGCACCTACTCTCCCGCTACTCCGTGCGCGCAGAGGTACGGGACGGGGAAGTCAGAGGGCTGCTGAGATGTGGTTTCTCTCGGAAGCGGTTGCGGGAGAAGAAAGGACTGATGGAGGACTGTAGATATATGGCTGCGACGGGAAGGGAGAAAGGCAGCAGAGAATCTCAGGAGACGAAAAGCGGAAGTGACAGTAACTGACGTAATCAATTCGCCTCCACCATCAAGGAGAGAAACTTCCGTGATTATGTGGATTTAAGTGGCAAAAGACTGGCCACGCCCGCTCGCTCGCCGCCCGCTTGCCACGGCCTCGGCCTAGCCGGCGGCGGTGCGCGCGCGCGTGTGGCACGCCTGTCCTTTTCTCAGCTTTTCAATTAAGATGAAAAATTTCTAACCATATAAGCCGAGTCAACTTTCAGTCAAAATTCCATATGGTATTAAACCATACAACGCATAATATTATATACCATAGAATTTTATTTAATTTATTAAATATTATACGGGTAATATATCTAACAGAAGTGGCTATTGGAAAAGCTCCAACTAACTCGTAGGCCAGTGTGCTAAAGCAATATGATCAGTATTGCTAGGACATGTGCTGAAGAAAATTCTCAGTTTTGTATGGAGCAATAATTGGGCAGAGTATCATTGGTCCTGTTCGCTTGAACTTATCAGCCGTACCGTTTTAGCAAAATAATAGTGTTTCTCTCTCACAATAAAAACATCAGAATCAGCATCAGCTGTTTTTCTAGCCAACCGAACAGAGTGAAAGAATGGGAAGTCAGCTAAGACATATAGACAATGTATACATTTATACGGATTATATAAGCTGATAGTTTTCCCTCGAGACCTCGACTAGAAAAGCACACATAATTCATGTGCCCTTCTACTCGGAGCACTTCAGTGTTCGTTGAAACAAAAAAACAAATTCTTGGAACATGGTTAAAAAAAAATCTTGGAACAGTTCGAGCTGACACACAACAAAAGTTCCGCGACACGACTCGATAATAACGTTCTAAAACCTGGATCTGAAACCTTTAACGTGATTTTTTTTATAAACGCAAGTTTTTTTAATTAAATTACCTCTCGCGTCCCAAACACTGGTTCCTGTTTTTTGCCGTAATAATGTACTAGCGTCCTGAATGAAGAAGACGCTGATTGAACTGATGACAGCCACACGAGCTGATGATGTCCACATCCACATTGGTTGGCGCCGACCATTGGGGCTGGGTAGGGGACGTGCCTGCCTTGACGTGTTCATACTCGAACCAGATGCAGGGCCGCAGCCGGCAGGGCAAGCAACGGTTGGGAGAATCCCGGTGTCGCCCTGCTGCACTGTCTCGGCGTACCACACCACGGCGCTTTTTACAGTCACGGCAGCAGGAGTACCAGGCTACCAGCCTATCTGGAGCTGGAGGACAGGAGGACTGGAGGGAGAGACGGCCCACCGGCCACCGGCGGCTGCCGTGGCAACGTCGCATGCAGCAGCGACAGCGGGAAATGGCGCACCGGCAATTGGGCAGTTGTGCCGTGAAGTAACCATGGGGGACCGGCAAGGGAAGGGGAAAGCTAAGCGACATTGATCGCGCGGGCAGCAACAAGAGCACGTGAGATGGGACATGCATCATGCATGAGAGATTGAGAGTTGAGAGCAGATGAGTGCATGCATGGATATCCTGCAATCATCGAGGCCTACACACTTGTTTCTTCGAGCTCCTTGCAGAGTACGTATGGGTGTATGGCTTTGCCATTGCTCCCAAGCCAACGGCTCTGGACTTCGACTGCCCCCTGCCCAGTCCATTATATCCAAGCCAAGCCAACGGCGGGCGGCAGGCCCTTTCTGGTCAGGCAGGTGCGTGCTGCCAGTGATGAGGGCCGGTGAGCCAGCCAGAGTGCCGCGACGCGCGCGGCTGCCCTGCCGCCTGCCTGATGGCGTGGCGTGGCGTGGCGTACCTCCCCGGCTCGCACGCAGCCGTGGCCGCACATGGCATGCCGGCCAGCCGCCCGCTAGGGCCCACAGGCCATTCCGTTGGACGCCCCAGGCCCCCAGCAAAAGCTTCTATTCCGTTCCAGGCGCGCAGCTGCTCGTGTGCCGGCCAGCCAAGCCCAGCAAAGCGCCGTCGAGTGGCTGCGCAGCTGGGGGGCGCTGGGTGTGAGCTGGGCGGGCGGGGATGGATCATGGACGATGATCTGATGCGTGCACGTGCACGGCCACGGCCACGGGCACGAGCCCTGCCATTATTGCGCCCTGTGGCTGCGGCATGGCCGATTCAGCCTAGCGCTGCCGGCGTCGTGATTGTCCTGCCGCCTTTCCTGCCCTCCCCTTCCTATAATTATTACTTAATTAATTGATTATTTATAATTGATTGATCGATCGATGGGCAATAAAGATTGTATTATTTTGGTCCTGCCGCCCTCATTATAATTTTATATTTTATAATATCAGCACACGCATCCGTAATATTGGCACTATATTTTTTATATAAATCTAATCAAATCGTAACAAAGTTTAGCTTAATCCGAACGAAACCTCTTGTGCTCGTTAGATATATATATATGTATATGTACAGATGAAATGAAGTGAAATTCAAATTCTAGGACGAGAGATTAGAGTGTTTCGCCGCATGTTTTGACTTTTTGAGCGTGGCTAAACACGCATGTGCTTGGAGGAGCGGATCGGTGAACGAAATTTGAAAAGCAGGCAAAGGTCCCTGCCGCCCTGGTCGGTGGGTGGCCGGTGGTCCGTCGGCCGTACGTATCCTGCTACGTAGACGAGCCGGGGGCCGCGCCGCGCCGCGCCGAGCCAGCAGTGCCGTCCCCTTCCATATCATCGCCTCCGCTCCGCTGCCCCTATTTACGCTGCCACTCTGTTCCAGGTGGCTCCTCCTCCCTCTCTCTCCCCTTCCCCCCCTGCCCGTCCGGCCTCTCCGCCTGTGCGGGTGACCGCTGTCTCTGATCCACATCCACTGATCAGTGGCCTCGCCTCCCCGCGTTCCGCTCCCCACTTCCTGATCCCGCGATCGGCGGGGCGCCCGCCTCTCTCTCTCTCTCTCTCTCTCTCCCCGCGAGCGCAGCAGATCCGGCGACGCCGCAGGCCCTCCGCCGGCTGCCCGCCCGCCCGCCCGACGATCTAGATCCAGGTATTTCGTCTGTTCTCTCTCCCTCGCTCTCACCTCAATTCCGCAGCTCCCGCTGGCGTCCTCGCGGTGTTAGATCCGTCCGCCCGCCTCGGGGTCTGGTTGCTTTTCTCCTTTCGCTAGTTTATTCGATGGCATAGCTCCCGCGGACGAATTGCTTCTCGAGACGACTGGCCTGTTTCCTATGAGTCCTGGAATGAAATCCAATCCAATCCGTTTTGGATTCATCCATTTTGTTGCCAATTTGTTTGACGTGTGCTGGAGTGCTGCGATCGCCTTGGTAATTGGTACACTCTCCAAGTTTTTTTTTGGACTGTCTCAAGCTTAACACCACTGTTAGCTGTCCATCGTGTTGTCTTGCTGGAAGAAAAATCTCATGATCCGGCCGGCAGCTGCGAGCACCTTGCACTCGTATACAAAGCGGATCGTGTGATCGGCATCAACATTTGACTCTGCCCATCACCACGAGCAATCGCTGTCTGTATTATAGGTAGGGGAAATACTGAAGTGCTCTGCAGACCTTGTTGCTACTCTAGCGGGATGTTTGTTTTTTTCAAGGCTGGTGGAAGGCTGCCAAGGAGCCAAAGCCAAGAGTGACACGTTCCCCAGCGTCGGTATCCGGCCAAGCATATAGTACCAGCTATGAACATGGTGACAAGAAGACCATGGATATAGTGCTTCTTAGAGGAACAAGCTGGGTTTTCTTACACGTAGGCTGTTGGTTACAGCAGAGGTTTTGGGTCTTGCAGACTGTCTGTTTGGGACTGCTAAACTCACACTTAGGCAACTCTTTGTACTAGTAACTTGAATTATGAGCAGCTATAGATAATACATCTAGTGTTGATGAAAAGGGATACAAAACATCGCCTACTTCCGATAGCATGCATTTGGATCAGCCCAAGCACTCGCTATCCACTTCCTACTAATTGTGTAAGGGCAATAGTAAAAAAAAAAAAAATCAGTGCTGCCTACCATTTTCACAGAGTTTTATTTTACCATTTTTTAGTCTATTAGCACTAACTTGAACCCATATTTTAAGAATGAGCAAGAAGTCACTTAATCTAGACACCAAAATACAAAAAACACTTGTAACTTAATCAAATTCACTTGTAGACACTTAATGTAGACACCTGCTCCAATCACGCTGTCTGCACACTTGGTATGAAGTATGAACATTTCTCAGCCCAGTCTACTACATTTGAGCAAAGCAATACCAACACCATGGTTGTACGACAGGGTGAACAATTTAGATAACCGAGACTGAAAACCTGAGAGCAAAGACCAAACTGACCAAAGAGGTAAATGTTTGATTGAGCCAAGTGATAAGCACTTGTAAAGGACCTGACTGATGTAGATAGAAATTAGTTGACATCAAAAGGAAACTAATGTATAAATTAGCGAAAGAATTGAAATCGATACCTTAATTACGTAGCTGAGGTTACAAGCAGAGGCAAATCTTAAAACAAAGGGTAGCACCATAGCACCACTTGCTCACATAGACGTTACCATGCTTAAGAAATGTCTTAATATACTATTATGGTAACACACGTGGCCTGTCATGAAAAGTGCTTTGCTTTGAGGTAGGGATGAAAACGGAAACGGAACATATCGTTTACCAGGGCTTATTATTGAAGGTTTATCACGATCTTGGGAAAAATGGAAATGGAAACAGAAACAGCAAACATGGAAAAATGGAAATGGAAACAGAAACAGAAACAACACACATGTAAACCGTTTTAGCGATTTACCATTTTGGTACGGAACACACCTGTCGACCGTTTTTTGCCTATATATATTCCACACTCCCATATTCTTGTGCTATTTTAACATATCAGTTTACATGTGTGTTCAGCTTGTATGGGTAGTAAAGCATGTTTGTTAGTTTAAAAAAAATAAAAACAGTAAAGCATGCTTGAAGACTTGGCTTACCATTCCTATGCATGCTGTTTTTGTACTACGACTACCGACCAATATTTGTTTCTGACGATATCATTTTCGATTTGTTTCTGAAAAAAAAATGAAAACAGAACAAACAGTTTTGATCCCTACTTAGAGGAATTAGGTTGAGGTACAAGGCTTCTGTTCGATGGTTGGATTTGGAGATGATTGGGCAAAGATAAATCTGAAATCTCACTCAGTTAATTTTAGAGCTATATCTAGCTCAATATGTAATTCTGAATCTCTTCCATACCTTGTGCATTATACATTTATACTCCCCCATTCCTAATTATAGTTCAGTTTAGCTTTGCCCTAAGTTAAACTTCTCTAACTTCGATATCTATAGAATATGTTACCTGCCTTATTTGTAATTGGTATTTTGGTTTAATATTTTCCTTTTTTTAATTTTTGGCTTAATCAAACACACTTTATATTTTCAATGTAAACTGATTGCTTTATTGTTTTTTCCATTCTCAACATATGGTGTGTCTCTAATATTCATTACACTTGTACAGGGGAACCATCTGCTATCATTTTGTTTTCTTCAAAGTAATCCAAGAAAAGTTGCTTCCAGATGTCAACTGCAAAAGTGTTAGATCCTGCTTTTCAAGGGGCTGGCCAAAAAGTGTATCCTTTCACATGTTTGTCTGTCTATTCTGGTTCTCTTCTGAGAAACTGATAGATTTTTTTTTTTCATTTTACTCGAGCTTGCAAATTTAGTACATGTTTATAAATGTATATGTATCCCTTAGCATAATTTAGTGGGACAGAAATATGGCGGATTGAAGATTTTAAGCCAGTTGCGCTACCAAAATCTGATTATGGTAAATTCTACTGTGGAGATTCATACATAGTTCTGCAGGTGCCTGCTTGCCCTTTATTCTTGTATCCCATAAAACAACTTCGATTTTTCCATTCATAAGACAAAAAGTTGTGAGCTATTTCTGTTTCATTTGTAGACGACCTGTACTAAAGGTGGTGCCTATCTATACGATATCCACTTCTGGATTGGGAAAGATTCGAGTCAAGTACACACTTGTGAACTTAAATTCTGCGTTATTACATGTGCTAGTTCTAGCCTTCCTTGTGACTATGTGTCTATTGCAGGATGAAGCTGGGACTGCAGCCATCAAGACAGTTGAACTCGATGCCATCCTTGGGGGTCGTGCAATCCAACATAGGGAACTCCAGGGTTATGAATCTGACAAATTCTTGTCATACTTCAAGCCTTGCATTATACCTTTGGAGGGTGGTTTCGCCTCTGGGTTCAAAAAGCCTGAAGAGGAGAAGTTTGAAACACGGTTGTATATTTGCAGAGGGAAGAGAGCTATTCGGGTTAAAGAGGTATGGGAGATTCACTCCCTTTACTGCACATCATTTACAATTTCAGCTCAATAATTGCGGATGCTGCCTTCTTTGTTCAGGTTCCCTTTGCTCGGTCATCATTAAACCATGATGATGTGTTTGTCTTAGATACTGAAAATAAGATATACCAGTTTAATGGTGCTAACTCCAATATCCAAGAAAGGGCCAAAGCGTTGGAAGTAATCCAACATTTAAAGGAGAAGTACCATGGGGGTGTTTGCGATGTTGCGATCGTTGGTGAGGGATATATGATATTTGGACTGGCAATTTTGTCATCCGCCTTTTTTCTCTATCTCTATTCTTATGGGTCTTTTATGCCAGATGATGGGAAATTACAAGCAGAGTCAGACTCTGGTGAATTCTGGGTCCTTTTTGGAGGTTTTGCACCAATTGGGAAAAAAACTGTGAGTGATGATGATGTTGTACTTGAAACTACAGCACCAAAGCTGTACAGGTATTTCCTATGACAATCATCGTTATGAAAATCATGTGGTAGGTGATTGATCCAAAATTATTTGGATTAATAATTCTCTTCTAGTACTATACAGATAAAAGTTACAGCAATGAAAGACTTAAATTTTTTTAAATCTTGATCAACTGCTGTAAATTATATGAATGCTTAGTTTCTGCTGTTTCCCCTGCAATAGTACCTCTTACATATAAATAGGCTTCTACTTGGTCTTTGAGACCAATTGGTGTATCTAAGATACCTGTAGATGTTTTGTGGCTTAGCAGCTTGGCATTGCTTTGGTTTAATCTGCGCTTGTGTCTTACTACTTTTGAAATATTACCTACTTTGAGCTTGTGGGGCCATGAAAACAAAATCTTCGTAGAATTAAAAAAGTTTTTCCTTTAATCGCAAAGTTTTACAGTGTGAGGATTGCATAGTAGCCGCAAACTGGGAAGTGGCTGTACCCTGTATTCTTTGCTAAATGCTTTTATTTTTATTCTGCACTGCTAAGTTCAATTGTAACAGTTGCAGCACCAATCAATGTTGGAAGCAATATCCACATGTAAGAATATGTCTAATGAGCCCATTCCGTGGCTAAATATATTTCTGTGTTCCATGCCCATATATATGAAAATGTTTAGTGAGTCCATGCTATTGCTGAGTATATTTCTGTGGTCTACCATGCCCCTACTGATTCTATCATGTTTTAAGTTCTTTATGTCCCCATAGTGTCTTCTGTGTTTTACAGTTACATTATGAAATGTTCTTCATGCAGCATCAATGATGGCCAATTGAAGCTGGAGGAAACAGCTCTTACAAAAGCTGTGCTTGAAAATACCAAATGTTTCTTACTTGACTGTGGGGCTGAAATATATGTATGGGTTGGCCGGGTAACACAAATGGAGGATAGAAAATCTGCCACTAAAGCAGTTGAGGTGAATTCTTGAACTAATTTTCTTTTCTCACCCTTTTCCCCATTTCTTGTAGTTAACACTTTCATGGTTTTCTCTTCTGCAGGAATTCCTTATTAATCAAAAGCGTCCAAAGACAACGAGGGTAACTCAAGTGATTCAAGGTTATGAGAGTCATGCTTTCAAGTCCAAGTTTGAATCATGGCCAGTGGGTAATGCTGCTGGGAGCCCTGGCGCAGAAGAAGGGCGGGGAAAAGTTGCAGGTATGTCATTCAATTATGAGGATATTGAAAGCTCCCTTTTGTATGCTGATAATAATTTTGTATCTTCTCAGCTTTATTGAAGCAACAAGGTGTTGATCTCAAGGGAGCTGCAAAAAGCACCACTCCAGTAAATGAGGAAGTTCCTCCTTTGCTTGAAGGCGGTGGAAAGCTTGAGGTTGCATTGATCAATATTCCTTTTTATGAGCTGAGTTGTTTATTGAACAAGTAAACATACAAGACATCTATATACATACCTTGCTAAACAAAATTGTAACAGGTATGGTGCGTTGATGGCAATGCTAAGACTGCCCTGCCAAAAGAGGATATTGGAAAGTTTTACAGTGGAGACTGTTATATCATTCTCTATACATATCATTCGGGCGACAAGAAAGAAGAATACTATCTCAGCTACTGGATTGGGAAGGATAGCTTGGTGGTATTGCATGTTGCTGCACTTGCTCTTTTTTTGTCTTAATTAAATTGTTTCGGCATCCTGTCTTCTACCTTTGTGCTTAATTAAAATTTCTCACTTTGCTTAGCTGTTGGCATAAATTCTCTTGAATTTACTTTGCACTTGTTCTTGTCCTTTTATAGAATTAACTCCCTGCGCCTGTACAGCTGAGCCTGATCTATATTACTGTTTTGGCGTTTGCTTTGCAGGACGATCAAGTGTCAGCATCTCAAATAACTAACACAGTGTGGAATTCATTGAAAGGACGGCCAGTTCTGGTGCTGCATTTTATTTCAGATGTGCCTACAATATTTGTTCACAAGAGACGACTTTGAGTTATTTATAGCTATTTTGTAGGGCCGTATATACCAAGGGAAGGAGCCACCACAATTTGTTGCTCTTTTCCAGCCCTTGGTTATCATGAAGGTACACATGTTAAGACTACCAAACATATTTTTTTGCTTCCATTATTTTATTTTATTTTTCAGTAATGGATTTGTAGCTCACCTTTGTATGCGATCTAAATAATATATATGCATAATATGTTTCTGGCAAAATAAATTATGTAGGGTGGAATTGGATCTGGGTACAAGAAGCTCATAGATGAAAAGGGTGTGACGGGTGAAACTTATACTACTGAAGGCATAGCTCTAATTCGAGTATCTGGGACATCTATCCACAACAGCAAGACTCTTCAAGTTGATGCGGTACTACCTAGCTCTTTCTACTAGATGTCGATGGTTTTTTTTCTCTTGAAGGCTCTTTGATTAAATACAATGTGCTAGTCGTGTGGTGTGGTATTTTAGAATAGATTGGTTCAACATTTACTACCAGTGAAACTCAGTTTCTTATCCTTTGAGCTGATCGGTTATTGTTTTATAGGTGGCAACGTCTTTAAGCTCAATGGAGTGTTTTGTACTGCAATCTGGAAACACTATGTTTACATGGTTTGGCAATTCTAGCACATATGAGCAACAGCAGTGGGCAGCAAAAGTTGCTGAATTTTTGAAGGTATGAGGGCACCTTTAGACAGCTTTAAGCCAATCAATTAAAATTTCTAGCACTTTTTAAGTTCTATAAATCAATTGAGGTTTTTCCTCTTGTTCAATATCCGCTTCTGTGTATGAGTGCACCCTTTGGTGTTCTGCCGGTGCTTTAGCGCTCCAAGAGTTGCTCTTGAGGTCACTTGCCCTGGTCAACTAAACCTTTTATTTAACTGAGGGGCTATTGGTGGTCGCTTTTTTTTTGTTTTGTGTGGTGCCTTTTTTTTGTGTTTTTTGGGGTCTGGAAAAGGCACTTAGCCTCTTTTCTTTGTATTTCTATCTTAATGAAATGACATGCAGTTCTCCTGCGTAGTTCGAGAAAAAAAATCCGCTTCTAACATTTGAATATTTCCAATCTTACAGCCTGGCGTTGCAGTGAAGCACTGCAAGGAGGGGACAGAGAGTTCTGCTTTCTGGTTTGCACTTGGAGGAAAACAGAGTTATACAAATAAAAATGCTCCTCAGGATATTATTACTAGAGAGCCTCACTTGTATGCATTCTCATTCAAGAACGGTCAGTTGCTGTAAACTTTTGTACATACTTTCTTGCAGTTGTATATCAGTATGGAGTTTCTGTTTCCTTTCATTCATTTTTGAGATATCTATATTATACAAGTTTCTGGCCTAATTATCATTATTGCTCGGTTTTGTTTATGCTACGATCATCGTCATTGACCAGGGAGACTGGAGGTCGGTCCTCTTACACTTGCTCTTCTTAGATCTATATTTTGTTTTGCAAAATTCAGGGTATCTGATTTTATGAGCTTATTCAGGTTACTGAGATCTTCAACTTTTCCCAAGATGATTTGTTAACTGAAGACATGATGATACTGGACACACATGGTGAGGTTTTCATTTGGATTGGTCAGTGCGTAGAATCAAAAGAGAAACAGAAAGCATTTGATATCGGCCAGGTATCAACTGAAGCCCTGACCTTATTCAAGTGGTCAATTCCTGTTTGCTGTTGTACTACCGTTATTCTGTATGCGTAACAACTACTTCTCCCCCAGAAATACGTGGAGCATGCAAATTCTATTGAAGATCTTTCTCCATATGTACCACTATATAAAGTCATGGAAGGGAACGAGCCATGCTTCTTCAAGACGTACTTCTCTTGGGATAACACAAAATCTTTGGTATGATCTTGGTTATCTCATTCTGTTTTATTATGCTTTTGCTGTTCTATCTGATATTAGTCATAAAAAATATTAGTCGATTTTATTTTCTTGTTATAATCTGCATCATGTTTACTAATAAGTTTCATACTTTACACAGGTTCATGGAAATTCCTTCCAGAAGAAACTCTCTCTACTTTTTGGATTGCGTTCTGAGGTAAACCTGAGATTTTAGGTTTGAGTTATATATTGAAAACACACATGCATATATGCATGGTTTTCTTTAATGAGTTTTTTGGATGTTCTCAAGTCAGTTGCTAAGTTGTTTTTATAAGATGGATTTGATATTTGCATGAATAACTATTTCTTGAACTGTAGAAAGGTTACATTGAACCATTATTTGGAAATGCAAATACATGTTAAGCTAGTACAATCTTTACATCAGTCCTTTTGTAGGGTGCACCTAGGAGCTCTGGTAATGGTGGACCAACTCAGAGGGCATCTGCATTAGCGGCTCTATCATCCGCATTCAATCCATCGTCTCAACAAAGGCTGGTAGGTTTGAAACCGTTGATTTGACTTCTCACAAAAATGTCTACATTTGGTCTAAAAGAATGATGCATTCTTGAAGAAAACATTGATGTAACTATCTCACAAAAATGTCTACATTTTGTATAAAACAAAACATCGATGTAACTACCTACTTGATCCTTCTTTTCAGTCTAATGAGAGGCCTAAAAGCACAGGCGATGGACCAACTCAGCGTGCCTCAGCACTGGCTGCCTTATCTAATGCATTCAATGCATCCTTAAAACCCAACAAAACACCACCTCCATCTCGCTCAGGTCAAGGTTCTCAAAGAGCAGCTGCCGTAGCTGCACTATCCTCTGTGCTGACTGCTGAGCAATCTGGGTCATCAGAAAATCTTCGAGCAAAAGCTAGCAGCACAGCTGATAAGACTGGTAGAGCTGCACCTTCCTTTTCAATTTATCATTCGTTAAAGAATAGCCAGGCTAATGTACGGGGCCAAAAGTTTCTTACTTTCTTTGAATTTTCTAATTTGTATTCTTTTCCAGCTGTATTCCTCGTTTCTTCAAAATATTTTCTTTATAGTTTTGGCTTTTTTTTTTCTTTGCAACTGTAACCTTGGAGTCATGTCGATTTGATTTTGTTGGTACACCTTGCCTTTTTTGTAGTCATGGCTAATGGAATGTACATAGATGAAGTCCACTACCGTTTTGCTGGCCTATTTATCACTTCAAAGTTTGACAACTTTGATCAATGCAGATGTCGACAGGGTTGTCATAACTCCAGCTGGGCCATCTGGTCCATCTTCTCCTCAGTCTGAAGCTGGGGAGTCCAATGTGTTTCACCAGGAAAAAGATGCTGCAGAAGATGGGGCACCATCTGGCACAGATGGAGCAGTGGCTGAGGCCCCATTGGAAGAAACAACAGAGAATGTTGGTGAAGCGACATTTAGCTATGACCGCTTGATATCCAAATCTACCGATCCAGTTCGTGGGATAGATTACAAACGTAGAGAGGTTTGTTCCCTTCATCCATCCCCCATTTTCTCCTTAAAGCGGTAAATTTTGTCTAGTGACTTCGCGATGTGAATAGTTATGGAGTTATTTCTTGGTTCCATGCATCCATAAGTAACCACAGCCTTTCGCCTGCGGCTAGATTGCTTGCTTCTGTTATATTGATGCATTTGGTTCGATTGGTTCTCTTTGAACAACTCCTTTTCATATTTATCCACACATATATTCTTTTATTGCTCTTTTAGCCATGTCTATTCATGTTCGAGTTTGCTTAAAGAGAGGTTTACATTGAACCGTGCTGGGCCAATTTTATTGAATTATTACTCTATTGATTCTGCAGGCATACCTATCAGATAGTGAATTCCAAACTGTTTTTGGCATGACTAAGGATGCATTCTACCAACAGCCAAATTGGAAGCAAGAACTACAGAAGCGAAAAGCAGATCTCTTCTAAAGAGAACAAGCCTTGTTTCTAGTGTCTGCTACAAAATGTGTCGTGAATGGTCGGTCCCATGGGAGTAAGTCAATTAATTATTGTTGGTCATTTCTGAGGACGGGCTACTGGTGGCTTTGCTCGGTTGGTTTTTTGCAACCAATTTTATAGGTCAATTCTTTTATTTGTACATGGCCTGAGTTGTGCTGCTTGCGAGGTCCTAAGATGCTCATAGCTTGCTTTGTGACTGTCCATATGTGTATATCGTTTTTTTCATCAGTTTGTTACGTATGGGCATTTTCTGGTAGGTTACCATTGTAGTCATTCAGATGTATTGCACACGAAATATTTGTGCTATCCGTTTGCTGTTGACGGTTGGCAGTTGTTTGGGATTTGAACACTTGGTTGAATTTCTCCATTTTTGTGTGGCCTTGCATTTTTTCCCCTTTCTTTCCATAGATGTACTCCAAGCAACATGCATTGTTGTCATTTGCGAAGAGAACATAGATTTGTCTAGTGTGTGGCTCAGGAGTTGTAAGGGCGTGGAAAAGTGGAACTAGACCAGATTATGATGATTGTTATCTTCTATCAGCAAATATTTTGATGGTACAAACCAATAGTCCTGTCCATTTCAAACTCATCCAACTCATTTTAAAACAAAACTAGTAGAAATTTAAAGGTAAAAACAAGACAACTCTTGTGTAATATAAACTAGTGTGGTTGTCCTGCTGATAATGGTGCGACACGTACTTGTGCGAGACGGAGGACCGGTCCTCCGATCCATATCATAGGCCACCACCATCCCCTGTTCGGTTCGGTATCGAAGAGGAAGATGACGTTGCCGTGCGGATGGATCGCGGCAACGTTGTAGTACCTCCTCGTAAACATCGTCTCCCCGAACCGATCGACCGCGCAGGCGGAGGCGCAGTGCACCAGTGTCCACCGACCGGCGTCGCCGCGGTGGCGGCGAGGGTCGAGAGCGTAGACGGACAGGGAGGGGGAGCCCGGCATCGTGTGCACGTAGAGCATCCGCTCCCGTGACCGGCCGTCGGGGAGAGCCGTCGAGGTAGGCTGCCTGGCCGTCTCATGCGGCGGCCCCGACGACGTCCGAAAAAACCCGGCCACCTCCTGCTTTCCGACGAGTAGATCTCCGCCGCCTCGGTGGCGAAGCTGCCCGGCCCCGGCCCGTCCTGCTCCACCAGCTGGACCACGTGGAAGCTCGAGGGGGACACGGACGGGTCGAAGGCCAGAGAGGTCAGGCGCGCGTGTCGACCTCAGTCTCCCGTCGTGGTGTCCGGACCTGACGCAGCAAGTGCCTGGGGCATGCCTCGGCTCCGGCAGCTCGTCCCACTCCTCGGTGGCGGGGTTGCACACGACGTAGAAGTACTTCGACGGAGCCTGCTGCCCTGACGACGGCGGCGGCGGCCGCGACGCGCGGGTGCAGAGCAGGAGGAGGAGCCCGTTGCACGAGTCCAGCAGCTCCATGTCGGTCAGCTCGAGGGCAGGAACGGACAACAGGCGCGACTATGGACGCCGGCCGGTCCTCGAGCCCAGCAGCTCCATGCGGTCCACGCGTCATGTTCGACGATGTTGCCTAAAAGAAATAGGGTCTAGCTAAAATTCATTGCAGATTTTGTTCATTATAATTTCTCTAGACGCAAAAAAAAAATCTGCGATTTTCAGTATTTGAGAATAAAAAACCTGTTACACAAACCACAAACCTGACAAAATCTGATTTATGTTGGCACAAAAAATATTTTATAATTTATTTCTATAGTCAGACAAGGATAAAAACTTAATATGTTATGACACAACGACAAATAACAAATACTCTATGCTTAATAATAAAAAGATAAAATTTTTCTTCACCTATTTTCTGGTCCGACCATCCCTTAGCTAACTCTGTGAACGTGGAAACCTGTCTATAGCCCCCTTCTCTTTATATAACTAGAAATTTTAATCCAATTAGATCTCTCTAATTTCGGATGAATAATCTTAGACAACTAGGAATCTTAATTCAATTAGATCTCTCCCGGTCTGATTAATTGGAATAGAAATCTTAATCAAAATGCAAAAAATATAAGAATACAAATCTAATAAAGAGGAAAGAACGGTATAATTTTTTTGTTTCGTTTCTTTTATGTTTTTTCCCCACTTTTTTCCCGGTTTGTCTATACTTCTATCCTCTATTCCTCCTCCTCCTCTCTTAACACTAAAGAGCTAAAATTTCTAGCAACAACAAAAATTTCCCAACATAATCATCTGTGTTATGTCCGCATTACCAGGGCTCTATCCGTGTCTTTTTTTCCCCACGTTTGAGTCTATGCTTTTTTTCCTTCTCCCGATCCATAACTGCTGAGCAGCCGCCTGGCAGCAGATTGAGCCCCTGCCTCCTCCTTTCGACTCCCTCCTCCGTCCGGCGCGCAGGGAGGAGATCGAGCCCCTGCCGGGCCCCGCCCATACCCACGCACCAATCTTGGCGGTGTACATTGATTTGGTCTTGCATTGATTCTTGGGTTTAGGGGAAGTTTGTTGATTCGATTGCGTTCCTTGATGCTGTGCGTTGTGTACGAGGTGCTGGTGCCGAGTTTGAAACTGAAGGAGAGGAACAATTACAATGCATAATTGCATAATGCCCTTCACGCATGTAGGCATGTCTGTAGCCATGTAGGTAGATCAAACAAAGAGTAGACTGGAAGAGCCATCCCCACCTCTCGCGCGCAGCAGATTGAATTGAGTATGCAGCGGCCGACTGGCGGCTGCAGTGCACGCTGGCGTATCAGAGAATGCATGGCGCATGGTGCTGCTAGCTAAGCTAGCTATCAGTCAGCTACATGGAGGAGTCGCAGGACGCCTTCGATTGAACACTGCTAACTACAAGGTGTTAATTAGGCTCATTTAACATACTAGTGAAAATGCACGTGCGACACGCACGTATCTAAAAAAAAGTTTTTTTCTTTAACAGGAGAAGTGTTGAGTTCATGACTATTACATTTTATTTTACAAAGACAAAAACATACATTTTCTCAAGATTACAAATTCAACTCCTAAAGTTTATGAAAAAATGTATCTTTTAATTATGTAAGATTAAAATTTTAAACCTAAATAATTTCGAATATATCAGCACTGGGTTCATAAAATGTTAACAAACATTCAGCCAGCATTACATTCAGTTTCTTTTCTTATATAAAATGTTAAGATTAGTTAATCACCCTAATTATGTCCATATCAGCCTGCTATCATAATAATCTTTAAAAATGAGAATAACGGTGTGTAAGACAAACATAGAGATCTTCCCACCAAAACTTTTAAAGCATGATGATTCGCTATTAAACCTTTGGCTGGACTATTGTGAAGTATATGGATGAGAGACGTCAATCACCTAGAAACCAGGTTGGAAGCATGAAGAACGAAATAAACTCGGTGATCAAAGAATCTGAATTCTTATCTTCCACAGCATTATTCACTGAAGTTTCATGCTTCTTCAAACGAAGTAGTAGCTTACAATTGCCATCTGATATATAAGCACACAAACACAACATCGATGAAAAATGAGAAATTTGGCACAATGTCCACTTACCGTTTCTGATCCAAAATGCAAGAACGCACAAACACATTTACCTCTCCCTGAGCCCTATGCACTTTATACAAATCCTATCACTACAAAAGACATGACCTTCTATGATGATTTGCTCCTGAGGACGTCTAAATTTGTTGCTAAGTCAGTCTATTTTACTGTGTTTTTTGGTGTTAATATGACTTTATGACAAAAATTCTTTGGCCATCGTTAAGAGCCCGTTGAAATCGTCGTAAAATAAAGGATTTCAATATTGTGACTAACTATAAATCATCATAACATGCTAACTGGCCATCGTCACAAATCTATGACAACATCAGTTCATTGTAAATATTTTATTTAAAGTTTAACAAGCTACGTGTAACCCTACACATCATAAGTTTTTTCATTTTCCATTTAATAGGCCACAACCTATATACATAATACCAGTTAGCTAGTTTTAAAAAATGTAATAAAATAGTTAATTTCTAAAATATAAAGTTATACCCTATATATGCACTTTATACAAATTAATTCAAAACAAGAATGCAAGAATTCAAAGCTTTATATAACAACAAAAAATATATACACGTTCCATACCTTAAATATTCGCAACTCTGCCATATAATCAAGAGCTATATAACAATGCCCCTTCTTCAGCTCTTCAGCCTTTTCCCATGTAATACTTGCCCTGTTCAATGTAAATGGTACTGTTTCATGGTAGGAAAAAGAAACAGTATGAAGTACTTCAGAAATATACTGCTTTCTCCTACGTATGATAAGGATATTTTAGAGAGAGAAGCTACCTCAGAAAAAAAAAACAGTAATGTGAAATCCAACCTTGGAAACATAAAGCTGTATTTATATGACCAATGTTATATGCTTTCCAGAGGATTGATGACTGATGTGATGCAATGAATTGAGATTGGCATTATAGAGGGTTTTGTAAATTTGTGTCCCATTACCAGATTTAATATAGATCACATTACCTGATCAAGATTTTGAACGGGCGGGGTCGTTCATATAACAATATTTTATTTCTTTGTGAAGTGACAATATTTTAATTTGAAATACACATGTGAAAAAGGCAGTTTTGAGGAGATTTTATTTCACATAAATACTTTAATTAATGCTTCTAGTAGAGTTTTCTTTTCATTATTGACTACTTCAGGGCCTGGACCATGACCAAAAGGAGCAAAATCCATATTGTGGTTCATACTAACTATACAATTTAGACAAAGTAAATACGGAAAGCTCAGGATGGAGTGGATGGAGTGAAATTGATCAAATGTTAATAAAAAAAACAAAGCAGTAGCTGCAAAGGACGAACTCTGGCGCTTTGTTGGCATGCATGGCACTCGCTGGCTTGTGTACGTGTGCTAATCGCCGGCGGCTTGCACCTCCAGGGCTTCACTTCTTGCGCCTGCGATGGCATGCAGAGTACAACCGGTTGACTATTAGCAAATCTGTATTAATTAAGCCGGGTGTTGACAACAGAGTAACGATGGCGATGGTTGATGATGCGCGTGAAGAAGGTCGAACTGGAGTCTGGAGGACGTCGGCTTGATCAGTTGTCGCTATCGAGAGAAAGAGAGCGCATCGACCATCATATCCATACCTGAACTTCTTGAGGAGGTCGAGGCCGCGGTAGAGTGCGAGGAAGGCGTCGCGGATGTTCATCTGGGCGTGCTGGACCTTCTTGCGGTGGACGAAGGCGGCGGCGCGGTCGGCTCGTTCCGTCCTTGCGGAGCACGTTGACCCGAGCTCCTCCCACAATCCCACACCTTGAACGCCGCCCGGCCGGGGCTGGTGGGCGGAATGTCGATGCGCACCGTCGCCGGCTGACCGGCCACCAGCGAATGCCGAGGCCGCGCGCGTTCTGCCTCCGGCCTCCGCCTTCGCCCAAACAAGACGCGGGCAGCGCCGATGATCGAGCGGACGAACGCCGCACGCCGCCGGACGCCCGAAACCCCGAAGCCGCGCCCCCACGCTGCGCCTTCGAGCGGATGTGGCCGCGGCAGTTAGTGGCTTCTCGTCTGTATACCTAGGAAGAAAAAAGGGAGGCGTCCGTTCGCCGCCGGTCGCTCGAAACCCCCGAGCCGCGCCCCCACGCTGCACCTCCAAGCGGTCCCGAAGCCGCGCCCCCACGCTGTGCCTCCGAGCGGATGTGGCCGCGGCGGTTAGTGGACACGGGTACAGGTGGCAGGTACGTTCGTCCTGCGTAAAAAAAAAAAAAAAACCGAAGCGGATGTAGAGATCGGTCGCCGACCACAAGGAAGCGTGTTTCGTCCGCTTGTCAGGTCTATATCAAGCGTTGGATAGAAAATCGAGACAAATCTGAGGGCGTAGATCGTAGGTGGGTAGAGGACTTTTAGGTAACATATATTTTACAATTCCTTTATAGAGGTTGGAGACTCAACCACGGAAGATGATTCGGACACGGACACAACGGCTAGGACACGGACGGATCGTATTATGAAGGTGCACAAGATAGGAAAAGAAACGTAGACAGGTTGGAGACTCAACCACGGAAGATGATTCGGACACTTACATCTTACATCTAAAATCTTACATCTTACCTGTTGGATGGAAGGCCCGGATGCGACGAAGGACGGATCCAACGGCTAATACCTGTTGGATGGAAGGCCCGGATGCGACGAAGGACGGAGAGTACTCTGTATGATGTATGCATCCTTGCAAACTTACAGTAAGAGGGTTAATCTTCTTTTCTATTGCTTCCTTTTTTTCAAAGATAGTTGGGTGTACTTTTTTTAGATGCGTTCTATTTATCATCATACCATACGCTAACTAATTTGTTCTTCACATTTGCAGACTGGTTAGCTCTTTTTTTTTTAGAAATGCAGACTGGTTAGCTCTTGTATAGTTGGATCTTGGTCCAATTAATGAATTATATTAAGGTGCTTTAGCGGACTTGTATTCTAAATGATCTAAGGTTTCCCCTCGTCAGTTGACGGCTGGGCCTTGGTGGGCCTGCGGGAGTGTGCGGGCCGCGGCCTACGTGGGAGTGGAGAGGGGCGAGCGGGGTGGGTGCATGCTGCGGGTTTTTCGGTTGGAGATGCAGCTGGGCCGCGCGGGAAGGAGGAGCCGTCTGGGCCGCGCGGGTGGTTAGGGAGAGAGGAAAAGCTGGGACTTAAGAAGGGGAAAAAAAGGAGTGGACCGGTACTGGGTGGCGGAGTGGGGCAGGCTAAAATCGTAGCGTTAGTATATGTAATTTTATGGATTCTCAATAAAAGAAGTCATTGAACTTTAATATCTAACACTACCAACATATAAATAGTATGAAAACTAAAGTTACGATACATTTGTGAGAAAATATTTTAGTGCCCTACAACGAAAGAAAAAATCCTATCAAGGTTCTAATTTAATTCAATACAGAATTAATATAACATTGTCATATTATTGCCAATATTAACTTATATTAAGGTTACAATGATCATTATACAATGGAATACATATTTTAAATTTCATAAAAAAGATATTAAATAAATAAATATTTAACATCATCATCCTTGTTTTCATTAACAGACCTGTTTGTTTGTAATTGTTGCAGCAACCACTCACAGCATCAAGTCACCTATACAAATTAAGCTGCAGCAGCTGTGCAACAAGCTAAAGAGAACAAGTTGAACATTTTTTATAGCTTTTTTTTTCTTCCGTTGCAACACACGAGCATATTTGCTAGTAATAACAAATCATAAAAATAACAATATATTTATACTAGTTGATGATACAAAAGTGTTGTCTGAAATTATCATAAAATTCAAGTATTCGAAATATAGGAGAGGTGAAAGAGAGATATTAGGACATCATACACCACCTAGGTCCAAAAAACAAGTATGCACACTTTAATTTATTCGACATCGATAACGCCTATTGCGAGTACATCACGTGGAAGTGCGAGGAGACGGCCGGGTCTAAGGCCAGGACGGCAGTCCATACGGTTGCTTAGCAGCATGAGCCCATCAGCAGCATCAATAAGGGCGGCGTCAAGTCCGGGGGCATGGTTCTGCCGCACCGGCGGGGACAGGTCGACCCAGCTCCGGGTGCCGGGGTTGCAGACGACGTAGCGCGGAGCCGCCAACGGCGGGTCGTCGTCGGTCACGCAGCGCAGGAGGAGGAGCCCGTTGCACGAGTCCAGCAGCCTCATGCGCGTCCTGTTGTACCGCGAAGGCAGGAACGGGAAGGCTGGGTCGACGAGCGGAGGCGCCGCCGGCGAGCCTCCTCCGCCTCCAACGGGAGGGCATAGGGCGGTGAACTTTAAGTCCGTCGCCGGCGCGCCGCTGCGGATGTCGTGGTAGAGGAAGCCCGAAGCGGCGTCGGTGCGCGCAAGCCTGAGGCGGTGGAGGGGGCCGGATATGAGATGGCGTCATGATCGACAGACGCACTTGAGGCGGCACAGCTGCTTCGCCGGCAGCCACGAGAGGATCTCGGCAGCGAGGTAGGCGGCAGGGTGTTGCCGCTCAGGCCCATCAGCCATCACGTGAAATCGATCTTCCGATTGATCAGCGCCAGGAAATTAAGATCCAATCTTGATGCGGCTCAATAGCCCGAAATATAACAGAGCCCAGAGGAAAGATTCAATCTTCGAATGAAGACAGCGGCAGAGTCGGTACGCATAACAGAACCATCCGAAAAAGAAAAGAAAAATCTATCGGATTATAACAGAATTCGATTGGGATTTAAAGTTGAGTCTATATCAGTATAGTAGACAGATATAAGAACATTTGTATCCAAAAACAACGAGGAAATAAAACTATATATCAGTTTTCCGACGAACAGGCAAACAGCAGCTGCATGCGATCCCAGCCAGCAGATCAAGTGCCAATGCAAGCCTGCGCGTCCAGTCACGCTGGACCAATAAATTAACATAAAACCAAACTAACTAAATTGGCTCAAAGATATACCAATGTAGAAATCTCCAAAGAATCACAACAAGACATGTGCTGCGGTTGGTTACTTAAGTTGCCCCTTATGTTTATTTTTCACACTTTATATGCGTCTATGTATCTGTGCACAATTTTACTTGTTGTTGACCTAAAGATGGATTTGCATGTAAACGTATGTGTTTTGATATTAGTTTTGAGTTGCTAATTAGCAGTTGTATTTTGTATGTGTCACAAGCTGTGTCAGACATGCTGTACAAGAAACCGTCTCTAATAGTGCTAAAAAAGCTTCAACAGTCTGTTTCTTAAATGAGACGGGTATTTAGAGCCGTCACTACTTTAATACATAGATCGAAGATGGGTAATCCTTAGAGCCGTCACAATTTTTTTTGCTGTACAGGCTTGTTTTTAAGATTTCAGAGGCTAGTATAGCCTTAGGAACTGTCGCATTTTTTTTTTGGATCACATACAGTTTCAAATAAAAACCATTTGTTTTATGTAATATTAGACGGGTAGTTTCCCTGTAGCTATCGCTATTTGTTACATATCAGAGACGGTTCAGGTGATAACTGCCTCTTTTGTGTACTTATCTGCGCACCCATCACTACTACTGCCCACATCACAGACGTAAAATTTCAGACGCTTAAAGCGTCACTAACTGACATCACGAGCCGTCACTAATTTGCTTCTCTGGCGTAGTGACGGGAAATGTCAAAATGAGGCAAGCCGGCCCAGTTCCCCATTGTTAGGCACCATTACATTGTTCGTTCATAGTACAAGCCGGAAGCAAGAATGCAAGATTAGCTAGCAACTTGTCATGTTGTACAAATATAATATAACTACTGCCAACTAAAAATAATAATATTATTCCAGTACTACATACCACAGAGCAAATTAATGATGGACAACCACCTTGCCAACTAAAATAAGTGTGATTAGCAGCTACTGGTACAGAATATGAAGGCACATCTACTTTATCTAAAAAAATGAAAGCACATCGATCTGCTAGCAACTCATCCAATCATGCATTGTTCTCGTGTTGTACTGATCCTACATTTTTTAGACAACGAAACCAATCCGGCTTCATCTCCTATAACCAAGAACATGAAACCAATTATTTCAACAAAGCAAATAGTTACAAAAAAAGTCCAACTCAAAGCTCAGATTTAATACTCCCTCCATTCTAAATTATAAGTTTTTATATGTACTCTAGATACTAGATAGATAATAAAGCCTATGTATCTAGAAAATTTAGAATAACTTATAATTTGCATTAGAGGGGGTATTATTTAGCTATCCAAAGAAGTAAAGAGCTGCATCGGTCTGAAGCAATTAATTGAGAAGGTTGGATGATCGTGCCTAACAACCAGCAGGCAGAGCTTCTCTCTTGCCTAGGTTGCCTACAACTACAAAGGACTGGTCGTCGTACCCACCAGAGACGCTGGACGTACACAGCCAGCAGACAAATCGACAGGTGACCTTGATGCATTCTGCCGAGGCAAGTGAACAGAACACGCTACATGCCTGCATTGCTGGTGGCGGCGGCGGAAAATGGCCGTCGGCGGGGCAGCCCAAATGGCTTCATCCCAGTCAACCTTAAATAAGTTGGGCCTTACTCTGAGCTCAATGTGAAAGACAGGCCCAGTAAATAATCTAGTACGGGCCCGCATAACAATGAACGTGACACACCTTGGTACCAAATTTAGTTTCTTTGTTTTTTTTTTTTTTTGCAAAAGATGTCACGTGACGGTATGGTTGTTGCTGTGTTAAGTGTCTAATCTCAGCAATTAGCAGGCGTGTGATCCTGGCAGTTAGCTTAATTGTCATCGTACGGCCGCCGTTAGGAGGAGGACATGCACGTCCGGGAAATTAGGTGCCTTATTGTGTTCCCTTTTTTTGTGTGTCGGTGCAAACATGTCAAACACAGTGTCATATCATCCATGCAACGTCCCGTGCACGCAATTATATCTAGGATTTGGGAACCACCTTTATATGTAAGCTACTCGATCTTCTTCCTTTTGCTTCGAGTTCCAAAAATATAATGATAATCTGATTTGAAGGGGTCCCTTAATTGCACGCAATCTTGTATATCTTTATAGCTTCAGACGGCAAGTGACCAAGAGGCCTAATTAAATCCCACTTTTCAGTCTTAGTATATATTATATGGTCCGCACAAATAACATAGAGAGGTTTCCTCAAAAAAAAAAAAACATAGAGAGGTAGCTAGCGTTTCTCTTTACAACAATTAGTTTTTTCTTACTTAAAAATATTTTCATAAATAATTTTGTTCTTTAGTTTGATTTTATTGGTTCTTTCTCCATGCGTCCCATTGCATTTACGCGCATGAACTCCATGTAGCTATTGTCGGTGAATTTATTGGCTTAAAGCTATATATATATATATATATATCTCATCTTCTTTTGTCCGCCCACTACTATCCGTGGCCGGGCTTAATTATTCAGTTATTCGATCTATTGGTGCAAAATCAAGGTAGGTTTTAGTTTTAACTCCATTCTCACTAAAACTATTGTTAAGTCTCTCACAAATTGTGTCCCTTAACCCTCTTTTGAATTTAATTTTATATCACATATTGTACCGTTGGAGATGTGCTAATTTTACATCCCTACTGCATTGTTGTAAGCTATATATAATGTATCCCATTTATTTCAACTGGTGATAAACTTCTTTTAGAAAAACCTGAGTGATGTCCGTTGGTCGGCTATGAACTTCTCAGGCATGTGTATAGTGTATAGGAGAATAGATGGAACAATTACACGTAGGGTATCACAAGCCAATGTGTTTTTCATGACATGGTCATAATACCGGCCACAAGAATCCATTTATTTACCCCCCCCCCCCCCCCCCCCCCCCCAACGTGTGTTAATAACACAGCATATGCATGCAAATTACCAATTTGTGAGCACTAAGTATCCTAGCGAGAGTGCCACTGCTGGTGCGCAATTTAATTAATGAGGTTCACGAGATTGACGGAGCACTAGCTGCTAGTGCACCTCACCGGTTATTAATAGGAGGCGGAAATGGTGGCTATAGCTAGTTAGATGCAATGAAATCGTGGATACTAGCTCGATCTGTAGTAGATGAGTAGGTGCATATATATACACTACAGTGTTTGTAACTTTAATTTATACACTACCATACAGCAGTCTAATTAACCAGACGTGTATCCTTAAATCAATGTTGACGTTTGGTACATGCATGATATGCATGTCTATGATGATGCGATCTGATCGATCACGCGTGGTTAATTAATACAACGCAGAAATAAAGAAAGAAAGAAAGGGAAAGAAGTGTGATCACTATAAATGATGAAGAGCTTCGAACCGACAATGCGGATGCAGTTTTTCGTGGTTTAGACTGACTCCAACGGAGTACCTAAACCCAAAAATAAGGCTTGTACAGTGCTTTTGCCTATCAAAAAGCGGCTCCAACGAATGACCCATCCACGCGACGCACTTTGCCTGCCCAGCCAAGCGAAACGCAAAAAAGCGTCGCTCTCTTCTCGCAACGCAAATCTCCGATGGTGGCCGCGGCCGCACGCGATGGAGAAGCCGGACCGCTGCCGGAGCTTGAAGCCGTCGGAGCGCCGCGCCCTCTGCCGCTGAAGCCGTCGTCGCGCGTCGTAGTGCTCTGCTTCCTCCCCCTTCTTTCCGCCCCTGCCCTGCTTCCCCGCTCCACTCCCTTCCTCTCACGCCGAGCACCGCTGCCGACCCCACACCTTCGCCGCCCCCCAGCCAAAGCCCGAGCCGCGGCCACCCTGCGTCCGGGCCCAGCCCCTTCCTGCCCGCCCGGCGCTGACGAGGCTCCGCGGGCTCCACCTTCGCCGCCGCCGAAGCCGGGGGCTGCCGTCGCAGCCGCGCCCTCCGGATCCGAAGCTGAGGCGCGGAGGGATGAGGATCGGGGGCCGCCGGCGTGGTTCGCCGCCCTGGTCGCCGTCGGCCTCTACATCGTCGTGCGGTCCGCCACCACCTTCCTCTTCTTCTCCCTGCTCCCCTGCTTCTCCCTCCCTTCAATCCGCGCCGAGGCAATAGCGCCGCCGAGCGCTCTCCCTTCCCCCTCTCCCCTTGCAGCACCCGCCGGGGCTGACCGCCGCCCCACCCGAGCCCACAGGGGAGCCAGCCGTGGCGCAGGGGGGTGGAGGAGGGGGGCTGGCCACGCCCGTGACGAGCGCCATGGCGCCGGTGGCCGTCCGTTGCGCCGCCGTCTTGGAGGAGCCGCCCAGATGGAGGATTTTGGGTTCGCTGTTGTTGGAGAAGGAAGTTTTTGGGTCCGTGACCCTTTGCCTATGCGGGACTCAAATCCTCGGATAGGTCTCGTGTTTGCCTTCCCACCGTTGGAGACAGTTAGCACGCGCCATGTCCGTGTCATGCAATGCAATCACTAGTTATGCGCGCGCCAAAAGTCCAAGTAGTATAATCCATGCACCTGTCAGTTCGATTGGGCTTTTAATGGCATTATTAAGGTTGTGATTAGATCCAGTGGGTAAAGTTTTATGGTGTTATATCGGATGTTGTATGGGGTGTTCGGATACTAATAAAAAAATAAATTACAGAATCCGTCAGTAAACCGTGAGGCGAATTTATTAAGCCTAATTAATCCGACATTAGCACATGTGTACTGTAGCACTTTGTTGTCAAATCATGAACTAATCAGGCTTAAAAGATTCGTCTCGCAAAGTAGTCGCAATCTATGTAATTAGTTATTTTTTAGTCTATATTTAATACTTTATGCATGTGTCTAAATATTCAATGTGATATGTTATAAAGTTTTGACGAAGAAACTAAACAAAGGCACGTAGATTTTCCGGATCTTATATATTGCATGCAGATGCATGTGCCATGCACAGTTTATTTGTTGGCAGTGGCACAGTACGTACTTTCAGTACGGACTACGCACTTCATAGTCCATATATACTAGTAGTATTATTTATTCATGTTGTGGAGAGATGAAAGCAAGAATATATTGTCCTGTTCACTTGGCTGATAAGTTATGGTTGAAAGTATTATTGGTTAATTTGTTGTGAGAGAAAAACACCGTTCGTTAATGGGAAAAATATAGCGTATAAGACAAGCGAGTATCTACGACAACGGACATATGCACGTACGCATGCAATAATAATTGGTGCCGGCCGATTATTACTAGCTCCATGGACAGGTACGAGTGCGTATATAGGCGTAGGCACCCAGCAGATTTTCTATAGTAGTTGGAGCAGTTGGAGTCAATAAGTACTCGATCAAGCGCATGTACGTGTACGTACGTCGTATATATTAATATATGTACATGCACGATGATATGCATTCGTGTAGTACGTGCTTGTTGGGTATACGTCTCATCACCATAAACACGTAGTGTGTGTCGATCGTGTCATAGGTGTATATATATGCACTAACAACTGCGTACTGCTTGGTCGATCAATTCGAGTAACAAGTCACCAATTAACTGTACGTACAGTCGTTGCTGAATTTCGGTCCTCCGGCCGGTTCGTCACAACGTCACGTACGGCGAGCTCTGCGTAGGATTGGAGGAGTACTTTTTTTAGTGCATGACGATCCGACGCAGCCATTAATTGGAGGATACATGCATATGCAGGAGATGATGAGAGATCGAGTAGCTTTTTGTTTAACGGTTGTATATAAAGTTTGGTCGCATACACACTGGCACATATATAGGATCGGACGTGACTGCATACTGCATAGTGAAACGAATGGATGAATCTCGGTTGGTGGCTGCCGGCCGGCGCCTGATCTGATCGAGAGATCGATCCATAATATGTCTCCTGGTCCTCACGTACGTATGCAGATGCATGCACTCGATCGTACAGTTTCAGAGGCAAACACAGCGAGGCTACTGTGCATGATGTTAGTTTGATCTCCACCGTCTCGGTACCACGACCGAGTCGGACCCTGACTCGAGTTCTGATTAAGGGCGCCCAGCCGCAAACATGGCTGGTAGGCCCTCGCCGCGCAGCGCTATAAAGAGAAGGTGGGGCCGGGAGCTCAACGTACGAGGTTCGTCGCCGCCCAAAGAACCCCACCTACAACCCTAATCCGATCTAAAGGGGGCGCTGACAGCGACGGAAAGCTCCGCCGCCACTGGACTACGCCGCTCCTGTCGTCGCCAAACACTGCTCGCCCCACTCCTTCAACCCTCGACTCAACGACGTCCTCTTCACCGCCATGGCCAGCTCCTCCACCAAGCTCGATGGTCTGACCCTCTGCACACCCCTCTCTCTCTTTCTAGTTCATGTTCTAGCACGATCTACTTGTTTTACCCGCTAGATTTGCAACTAGGTGATCCTAAGTTTTAACAATGGTATCAAAGTCAGGTTATGATCCTAGGACCTAGTGCGGGGAAGAAATTGAACATAATAAAGAAGGAGATGATTCGAATCGGATCAAACCCTAACCCTAACCCTAGTAGAAAGGACAGAGAGGGGAGACCTACCCGGGTTCCCTTGCCGCCGTCGCCACCGCCTTCGTGCGGGAAGAAGATCCCGCCACCGCGCGGGAGAACAAGCCAAGCCACGCGGGCTCGGGCTCAGGGCACCGCCGCAAGGACGCTCAAAGGCGCCGCGCTCACCCTCGGGCGAACGTGTGCGCTGGCAAAGGGGCCTGCGGCGGCGCCGCCACCTTTTCCTCCGGCCGCCATGGGCGGTCGCTGCTGCTCGCCTGCGGCGCTGAGGGAGAAAGGGGAGGAGAAGAATGAATTAGGGTTCGAGAAAGGCAGCGGCGAGGCACTTTTTGTTTGCCCGATCCATGCGGACGACCGTCGGATCAAGATTGACGGCCGACAGAGCTCGAGCCGAATGCGGCCTAGGCAGGTTTGGGAATTTCTGGCCGAGGCCTAGGTTGCAACCTGGGCGCAGGGGAGCGCGGCGCGTGCGGCTAGGCCACGGGTCATTTTACTGCTGGCCCAAATGAACAGTCGCGTTTATGGATTTCATTTATTCTTTTCAAAAATAATTTTTTGAAGAATTTGACTTAGTTTTCATCTCTATTCAATTTGAACCAACGACTGCTATGATTATGTTTATCCTCTAATTAAATTGGAACAAACGAGAAAATTTTAATTGGAGGAGTAGTCGTTTTTTGTTTAAGTTAAATTATGATATTGTTATTTTTCTAACCAACGTTGATGATAACAATATTATAAGTTTATTCATAAGTTTTCCATGCGTTAATGTAGAAGAATGTTGTATTTATGATATTGATATTTTCTTACCAAAGTTGAATATTATAATTTTCATTTATGAGTTTATGCATCAGTTTTATTTCTGCCCAACGGTGATGTAGAGTTAATGTGGAAGCATATTGTATGTTTTAATTTTGACCAACGTTAAATTACGTCATGCAATTATTATGCCAGTTTCTCTGATGTTGTTTTCAGGATACAACCCAATGATGTTTATCTCGTCCATTCTGTCTCTCAATGGAAGCAACTATAACGTATGGCGAGAGAAAGCTTGAGATAACACTTGTGCTGTCCGACAATGATATAGCGCTAACCTCTCCCTGTCCCACTGCACCTGAGGACCCGGTGAGGGCAGAAAATGAGATTGATGCAGCTTTCGCTACGATCTTGATCGTGCGAAGTGGGATAGTTCAAACCACAAGTGTTTGATGGCAATTAAGGGCTCCATTGAGGATCCAATAAGGTGATCAATCCCAGAATGTACCACCGCCACTGTGTATCTCAAAAAGGTGGAGAGTCAATTTACTGGCTCTTCAAAGGCTTATGCAAGCACTCTTATTAAGAAGTTAGTCAATGAGAAATACATTGATGGAGGGATTAGAGAGCACATATTGAAGATGACCAACACGACATCCAGGCTCAAACTAATGGACATGGGGCTCAAGGATGAGTTCCTAGTTCATTTGATTTTTGCATCTTTGCCCAAAGAGTATGGGACCTTTGTTGTTAATTACAACTTACAACCAGATAAGTGGGACATTGAGAAGCTCATTGCCATGTGTGTGCAAGAAGAGGAGAGGCTTAAGAGCTCACATGGTGACTCCGTCAACCATGTGAAGGAAAATAAAAGAAAAAACTTTAAGATTGCTAAATCACAAGAGAAACCTCAGTGGGACAGTAGCTCTCCTTCTAAGTCACAAGGAAAGGCCCCATAGACTGATCACCATTAGAAATTCAACAATGTTCAAGTAGACAAGGATACCTACAAATGGTGAAAGAAGGGACACTACCAGAAGGATTGTCCAGAGTTTCTGAAGCACCTGATGAGAAAAGGTGAGGATATTATTATATTTATAGATGAGTCCTTGTATTTAAGTTATGCAAAATCTACTTGGTGGATTGATTCAGGTGCAACTATTCATGCTGCAAATTTATTACAGGGATTCCATATGAGGAGGACCCTGCAAAGAGTGGAAAGACACATTAAGGTAGCAAACGGAATCAAAGATAAAGCTGAAGCTATTGGAGAACTCACATTAGAATTAAATGATGGCTTTGTACTTAAACTTACAAATGACCTTTATGTACCCTCTTTGCGTAGAAACTTAATAAGTGTTTCATGTTTAGACGATGATGGATTTGATTACCACTTTGGTAATGGCCAATGTAAGATTATGTTTAATCATAAGTGTGTTGGTCTTGCCTTCCGACAAGACAAGCTTTATTTGTAATCACTTTGTGAGAATGTGAATGTTGTGAGCACTAAAAATGAGAATGCCTCCTCGTCTATGAATGTAAGTGAAAGCATCTAGGCTCCTTGTTGGGTTTTGGTGATTAATGACAATACAAGATTACTATGACTAACGTGTATTTTGCAGAGGCAATTAAGTTAGGTCATGGTAATAGAGATCAATTGGGCAATCAAGGTGGTCATGCCCCTACGATGGAAATCGTTTCGGTTTTTAAAGGATGGATGACAAGGTTAAGGATGACTAGTTCTAAGTGTCGATTGGAGTTGGAGAGACACTTAGAGTAGTTTAGGACTTTGTTTTTCCTTTGGCCGTACTATTAAGGGGGGTATGGACGGGTAGCTTGACCTAGATGAGTCTAGTGAGTTAGGTGTGGTGCACACTTGTTAAAACTAGCACTAGGTAGCTCCACAACAGCCCTATGATCCTATGGAGCAAACTTCATTCACATATGTTCGAGAGTTGGAAGTGAATGGAGGGTCAAATGCTGACCGGACGCTGGCTCCGGTGCGACCGGACGTTGGCCGTAGGGTCCGGTCAGTTCATTTGATCAAGGAGAATGCGTTCGGTGCGACCGGACGATGAGTGGTCAAGTGACCGGACGCTGAGAGGCAGCGTCCAGTCGACTCCAGTAAGGTTCCAAAGAAGGAATTCTGCGACCGGACACGACCGGTCAATGCTGACCGGACCCTGAGGATCCAGCGTCCGGTCGAGTATAGTAAGCATCCAGTGAGGGTTTAATGCGACCGAACGCGCCCGGTCAGTGGTGATAGGACCCTGCCAGCGTCCGGTCAACACTTAAACACTGGTGTGTGGGTTGAACTGACCAGAGCGTCCGGTCAATATGACCGGAGCGTCCGGTCACCCCGCAGAGGCACATAACGGTTCGTTTTTCAGGCTGCCTTATAAATAGAAACTCCACTCGTGTGTGGAGTCACTTTTGTTCATTCCAACAGCTGAGAAACACGTTTATGAGTGCCAAGAAGAGCAAGGTCCTAGTGAGGTGATTGAGATTTGAGAATCCAAGAGAGTAGCCTCATTAGTGAATCAAGAGTAGCAAAGTGAGCATCCACCGTTCTCATTAGGCTTCGTGTGGTCAAGTGAGAGTTCATACTTGTTACTCTTGGTGATCTCCATCACCTAGACGGCTTGGTGGTGATTGGGTGCTTGGTGATCACCCGGCGGAGCTTGTGGGTGACCCAACTCAAGTTATGAGCGGTTTTTGGTGATTCACCGCGACGGAGTGTCGAAGAATCAACCCGTAGAGAGCACTTGATCCTTGCGCGGATCAAGGGGGAGCTACACCCTTGCGTGGGTGCTCCAACGAGGACTAGTGGGGAGTGGCGACTCTCTAATACCTCGGCAAAACATCGCCGCGTTCCTCTCTCCCTATTTACTTTGAGCATTTACTTTGAGTATTTACTTTAAGCAATTCAATACTTGTTTTTACATTCATAGAATTGCCATGCTAGAGTAAGTTTGGAACATAGGTTGCAAGTCCTTTGTGCGACTACTGGAGACAAAGTTTTTGTCCTCAAAATTTGATATGAAAGATCTTAGTGAAGCCTTGTTCGTTCTAGGGATCGAGATTCACTGAGATAGAAGTAAAGGGATATTAGGACTGTCACAAAAGGCATACATAGAAAGAATTTTAAAGAAATTTAGTATGCACAAATGTAGTCCCTCCCTTGCTTCTATAGTCAAGGGCGACAGATATGGGGATTTTTAATGCCCCAGGAACCAATATGAGATCGATCAAATGAAAGTGGTTCCATATGCTTCAGCTGTCGGAAGCTTGCAATATGCTCAAGTATGTACACGCTCTGACTTAGCATTTGTTACCGGGTTATTTGGCAGATTCCAGAGCAATCTTGGAATAGAACACTGAAAATTAGTAAAGAAAGTCTTGTGTTATTTGCAAGGAACGAAATGCCTCATGATGACATATAGAAGATCTGATTCACTCCATATAGTGGAATATTCAGATTCTGATTATGCGAGAGATGATAAAAAATCTACGTCTAGATATGTATTCACCCTCGCAGGGGGAGCTATTTCATAGAAAAGCTCAAAGCAAACCGTCACTACATCGTCCATAATGTATACCGAGTTTGTAGCGTTTTATGAGGCAACGGGGCAGGTGAACTGGCTAAAGAAGTTCATACCCGGTTTGAAGGTAGTTGACGACATCTATAAACCACTTAAGTTATACTGCGATAATAATCCGGCAGTACAGTATGCTCACAACAATAAGTCAAATGGTGCTGCCAAACACATTGACATAAAGTATTATGTTGTGAAAGATAAAGTTCGGGATCATGTCATAAGTCTTGAGCACATAAGTACTGAAAAGATGCTCGTAGATCCGCTTACAAAAGGCTTATCACCCAACGTGTTTAGAGAACATGTAGCCGGCATAGGTTTAAGAGAAAGCCTATAATTCTCAGACAAAAGAAGACCAAAAAAATAAGTCTCTATTTTAAAACGGAGTGGTGTGTTGTAGCTGTTAAATATATCCGCAATGGACCGTGACGATGAGACATGCTCTATGCGCTAATCTGTAGTGGAATGAACAAAAGTAAATGATATGAAATTGAAAGATGGTAGGAGATCAAGGGAAAGATTGTTAGATTGATCTCAATCCTAAACTGGGCCCAACGGCCCAGTTGGGCCTTTGATCCACGTCCTGATCGGGGGCGCCCTACCCACTATGGCTGGAGGGTCCCTGTCACACTGCGCAATAAATAAAGGTGGAGGCCGGTGGCTCAAGTCACGAGGTTCGCCTGAGCTGAGCTCCCCACCGAAATCCCTAAACCCTAATCCGATCTAGAGGGGCGCAGCCGGTGACAGAAAGCCACCAGCCGCGCCGCCTCTGCATCTACACCGAAGGGCTGCCACCAAACCGGACTTCACTGCGCCGCCACTGGTCTTCACCGCCGGTCGCCATTGCTCATCACCGTACTCTTCCCCGACCATCGCTGCCTAGCGCAGACACCGACTCTATGGCGGACGCGAGCGGATCCTCCTCTGCGGTGTCAGGTTCGACACGTTCCTCTACTCCTCCCTCTAATATCTCTCTAGAACATGTACTAGGACTTGCTACCCATTTACATGAAGTACCCGGCTAGATCTATGATCCTAATGATCCTATAAATTCAACACGTGCAGCTCGCCGGCCACAAGCTCGCGCCAAAGCCCGGCTGTTTCCCCTCTCGCGCCCGCGCCGGCCATGACCATACTGATCGACAGCTCGAGCTCGTGCTCCCGACCACGGAGCTCGCGCCGCAGCCTGCAGCTAGATGTTTCGCCTGCGCCGGCCATGGGCCTTGCTGCTCGAGCTCGTGTCGTCACCTCGTCGGCCATGGAGCTTGCGTCGTAGCCCTACCGTCGCCTCGTCCGCGCTCGTAGCCCTACCGTCACCTCGTCCGCGCCGGAGATGGGCGGGCGCTAGCCGGTGGGGGCCTCCACCGATTAAAATTTTTTCCATTTTTTCTATTTTTTTCCCATTTTTTTCGGGTTTTCTTTTCGGTTTCAACTTTGCCGAGTGTCGGCTTTGCCGAGTGCCCGACAAAAAACACTCGGCAAAAACACCTTTGTCGACCCATTTTTTGTCGAGGGTCCTTTGTCGAGTGCAGCACTCGACAAAGCCTTTATCGAATATAAATTGAGCTTTGCCGAGTGTTCCTGGCACTAGGCAAAGCCACTGAATCTGATAGTGACGGCTAGATATCCAGTGACTGCAGAGACTTCTCGAACTGGCCAACTGCAGACGACCTGGTTCCGTCCGATCCATACAGTACGTGCGATGGACCGGCCGGTCATGTGTTTATTAAGCAACCAATACTAGTACTAGCTTAGGTCTGGGAGCCACCACTATAAATACCAGCTGCCCTCCCTCGTCGTCCTCAGACCAACCCAGCCATTTCGCTTCTTGCACTTGCACATAGCGAACTGCCAACTAACAGCTGGATCACAAGAAGCGATCGAACCAGCAATTTGTTAGCAAAGCACATACTTTTTGACGTGGACCAACCATGGCCAACAAGCTCGCCACTTCCCTCCTCGCTGCCTGCTTCGCTGCCGCCGTCCTCCTGGCGCTCGCCGCACCTGCAGTGCTCGCCGGCGACCCCGACATGCTCCAGGACATCTGCGTCGCCGACTACAAATCCCTCAAGGGCCGTAAGTCATCGATCTCCAGTTCTACACACTAGCTATAGCTAGCAACATTGTTTTTCGGTGATCTCTCCAAGTCCACTGTCCACACTATATATATAATAATAACTATGCCTTGCAGCACTGCGGCTGAACGGATTCCCGTGCAAGAGGCCGGAGAACGTGACGGCGAACGACTTCCTCTCCAACGTGCTGGCGACCCCGGGCAACACGGGCAACGCGGTGGGGTCCGCGGTGACGTCGGCGAACGTTGAGAAGCTCCCGGGGCTCAACACGCTGGGCGTGTCGGTGTCGCGGATCGACTACGCGCCGTGGGGCGTGAACCCGCCGCACGTCCACCCGCGCGCCACCGAGGTCATCTTCGTCCTCCAGGGCTCCCTCGACGTCGGCTTCGTCACCACCGCCAACCGCCTGTACGCGGGCACCGTCTGCGCCGGCGAGGTCTTCGTCTTCCCCCGGGGGCTCGTCCACTACCAGAGGAA
>NW_027098068.1:0-23557 GCF_019320115.1 Miscanthus floridulus | reverse complement strand
GCAGATGTTAAATTATTTAAGAACCAATATAAATTATGATTGTTAGGTTTCATCCGCACTATGGTGAGGTAGTTTAGGAGGAGGTGGAGGCGACATCCAGGAATGATGATGTAGCGCTTGCGCCATAGAATGAATGTCTTCTCTGCTTCTCCTAGAGTCTTTCGCCATCACCTCTAGGAATGTTAAGAGGCAAATCACTAAAACCTTTTTCAGCTTTATCTATCGAGTAGTAGCATATCCTTCTTGGATTATATTCCCATGAATCCTTGGTGTCTTGGTTCGGTCGATAGGATTAACAAGACCGATAGCCACCTTGATTGTGGAATTCCCCTTTGGAATGTGTAGCTCACACGATGTACAAGGTTCAGTGACATCATCCACAGGGAAGCGCAGTCCTGTGTCCCTTGATTTGGTATCTCTGTGGAAGCGCAGCTACTTTTCAACTGAACAGATTAGCTAATGTTGATTCCTGGCTCTAATGTCTGCTTGCTTGCACTCACTGCTATTTACACTTATCTTCTGATTTCCTCTTGCATTCTCGCTTCAAGGTTTTTTCCCCGCTCCTGTGCTTCACGCATCGCTTCCTCCAACCTCTAGAGCCGCTGTGCCTCTTCTTCCTTCTTTCTCTGATGGCTTCTGTAGGAAGGTCTATCCTGAGGGAATCCATGCTCCCACGAGACACTTCCTTTGCCTCTAGTTCGGCCACCGTGTTCAATAGTCCTGATGGCGTATGTCAGTTCATCCTTCTCTCTGTTGGGCCTGAATGCACCACTAGCGGTAGCTCTCTGAGCATAAAACAATCTTTCTGCTGCTTCTTGCAGTCTTGCGCCATAAACACACTTCCCTGTCTCCTGGTCCAGTGTTCCCCCATGAGCGAAAAACCAATTCTTTGCACGCTCTCCCCACTCGAGTAATTCTAGTGTGGTACCCTTGGCAAGAAGGTCTGCTTCCATTTTGTTTCACTTCTTAATGGCAGTCGGGTAGCCACCTGATCCCAAGTTATGGTGGTATGTCTTCTTGGGCATTACGTTGGTTCTTTATCACCCGACTCACATCCTCTTCCGACGTCTTGTACTGTACAAACTCATCCCAATAGGGCCTCTACTTTGAGATCGGGCCTGGGACAGTAAAATCTGGTGCTATGTTCTTCTTGACATACGTCGTGTATAGGTGTTTCTTCCAAGTCTAAAACTAGGTGGCCATCTTCTTTCATTGCCCAATCCCTAACTCGCTCCTTCAATTCATCACCATCTATTATATCATCATAACCATCTGTTTGGAGCGTGAAATGTTCCAAGACATCATTCCAAATTAACGTCTTATCACGATCGGAGACAAAACTGATATGAGGAGCATTGGTCTTCTTCTTCCATTCATGGGTACTGATCGGGAGCCGGTCCCGTACAAGGTAACCACAGTGGTGCACGAATTTCATTTTATTTGGCCCTCGGTTCGCCTGTATCCACATTGAACTCCAAGATGATAAGCGGCCCTCCAATGGTTTTTTAGGACCTCGAACATTTTTACTCTTCGTTGTAGGTGTTGATGTCGATCCAGAGGGCTACAAAACATAAATTATTTTTAATGTCATGAGCACACATAAGACATATGATAATATATATAGCTAATAATAAAAATATATACTTGGCCAATATGTTGTTGCTCATTTTGTTCAAGAGCTAAGTACTGACTCTCGTCATCTGCATCCTCTTGCACATTATTTTTAGCACCATCATCGCTGGCAACTTGAGTGCTAGTGTTGATCAAATTCATCATCAACTCCTCCTCATCCATGTTTCTTGGGTCGGCCCATCTAGCTTCAAAAAACAAAACAATATATAGTACGTCAAATCTTTGCTTACATACATAAAATCTACGAACAATATGCATTATTAAATTTTGCCCCTCGGTCACGGAACGGCAATTCGCCACACTAGGGCGAACTACATCGGTACTAGGGCAAATTAGGGCTATACATAAACTCTGAGGGTGAATTACGGTCGGTGACTAGGGCGAACCACGTCGGTGACATCAACAACGTGGTTCGCCCTAGTCACCGACACAATTTGCCCTGGTGTGATTGTTTAGCGTTAACGATAATGATAATACGAATGTTGATCGACTAGGCCGCGAGAGAGGGCGGTGTGACAAGAGTGGCGGTGCTCCACTCCACCGTATATATATTTGTACGCATGGGTGAATGAGGGCAGCGGTGCTCCGCCGTATACATAGAAACGCATGGGCGAACAAGGGCGGCGGTGCTCCGCGACGTATATATACATGCATATGAATACAAATGACGTATATATACATGTCGGTGCGGGGGTCGGTGTGCTGACGACGACGATGTGAGGTGGGCCGACGTGCTGACGACGACGACGTGAGGTGGGCCGGGGCGGTGTCGGTGCATGATGTTGTGATCCTATGTACCATGTGAACCATGTAGTCATTCATCATATATCTTAAACTAAACATAGTCACTTTATTAACTACAATATATCTTATGCCGACACGTAATACGAATGTTGATCGACTAGGCCGCGAGAGAGGGCAGTGTGATGAGAGTGGCGGTGCTCCACTCCGCCGTCTATATGTTTGTACACATGGGTGAACGAGGGCGGCGACGCTCCACCGTATACATAGAAACGCATAGGCGAATGAGGGCGGCGGTGCTCCACGACGTATATATACATGCATATGAATACAAATGATGTATATATATGTGTCGGCGCGGTGGCCGGTGTGCTGACGACGACGACGTGAGGCGGGCCGGTGTGCTGACGACGACGACATGAGTCGGGCCGGGGCGGTGTTGTCAGTGCGTGATGTCGTGATGTTGCAAGTTTTAGCTAGCTAAGTTTCAGATAACTAAGTTTCAGATAGCAAGTTTTAGATAACTAAGTTTCAGATAGCGTCTAGCTCCCATTCTGGCCAGCCGGTGCTCTGATCCGCTGTCTCCTCCCTGATGCCCGAGATCTCCCACCGTGCCTAATAGGAGCACAAGCTGAAGCGGATGACCAGTGCCGCGCCGTACTTGTGCGATGGCTGCAAGGAGCTAGGTTATGGGGTCAGGTACATGAGAGATTGCGGCGGCGGCCATTCCATCCACCTCCACATGCATTGCACGCTCGCCGATGACACTCTTGCGCATCCTCTCTATGGCTACGGCAAGATGGAGTTCCGCTTGCTCCTCGAACCCCCATACCCTATCCAGGGCAGGGTCTGCGACGGTTGTGGCGAGCCCACGCTCGGTTACGTCTACCACTGCTTCGAACAAGACCTCAACATCCACCAGGGCTGCGCCACACTGCCGGAACACATTGTCCATGATGGCCGAACCTTAGAGCTCCACCAGAAGGCATCGCGAAATTCGCCACCGTGTGACTTCTGGAGACAACAAGGGCCGTCGGAGTAGGTTCTGGGCGTACAGGTACCACAACCACTTGGATGGCAAGTCTGTTGACTTGCACGTGGCGTGCTTCAAGGAAATGGTTCGCCGCAGCCATGGCATGCTGTTGCCCCAAGACGCCACCGTTATGATTGTTGAAACTGACAACCATGGCATGCCGTTGCCCCAAGACGACGGCAGCAGCTGATGGCTCCTTTGCTATGGACGACAAGCAGCAAAAGACCCCAACCATGCATGGGTCCTCACTGACGCTGTTTCACCATGCACGACGAAAGCCGAGAGAACTCACCTCGGGTGGGCACGGTGGAGGGCCATGGGCGCGCGCGGTGGAGGGCCGCACGAGGTCGTCGGCGATGGAGGGCCGCACGTGGCGAGGCGCGGGCTCCGGTGTCACGGGGGCGGGCTGATGCACAGGGGAAGATGAATCGGCAGCGCCGCGAGGAAGAAGAGAGAAAGGATAGCGGTGTTCGACGAGGAAGAAGAGGAGGGGATTGATCTGTGCCAGGCACTGGCGGTTATATACCAAGGAGATTTACTCCCGATGCCAGCCACCAGCCGGGAGTAAAGGTCCTTTACTCCCGGTGCGTGTTACCAACCGGGAGTAAAGGTACCTTTACTCCCGGTTGGTAACACGCATCAGGAGTAAAGGGTTTTTTGGCGGGCCACGAAACTGCAGCCCACCTTTACTCCCGGGTGGGCTTCCCACCCAGGAGTAAAGGTGGGCTGCAGTTTCGTTTCCCGCCTATTTTGAGCAAATTTTTTAATAGAAATATGAATTTTCTTGTTAAATACATAGTAAATTAAATAAAAGGCATAGAATTATTTTGTTAAAAATATGGATTTTCTTTTTCTTTATTGCACATAGGAAAAATCTATAACCTAACTTTTTTATTTTTTGTTATAATTATAAAACATAATGTAACTAATATTTATTATTTCGTTAATGCAAAAATGTAGTGTTTAATTAAAATGATTAAAACTATTGGTTTTAGACAGAAAATTTGTTTTCACATCATTTTAATGTTAATATTTTAATTTTTCATCACTCAATATCCTAATTTAACTTTTCGAGAGAGAAATCCCACCAAATCAAACATTGATTTAATTTGAAACACGACATAATAAACATCTGAATTCACAATTATTACATAATATCTCAAACACACACTACATTAAATCACTATATCATCAAGTGGACACAGCAGTGAACTTCTTCTTTATGTATGTCCCTTGGTTATGATCGCGTCGTAACCATGGAGTGTCCTCATCATTTACCAAGATGCTAGGGTCTTTGTTCACTTTGAAGGACGGAATTCGGTCATACTTTTCATAATCTTGTGACATGTCCGACTTGTCCTCAATTCCCATGATAACTCTTTTCCCTGAAAGAACTATGTGGCACTTTGGCTCTTTGGTTGAGTCATTATCGTTTTTCCCTCTTTTTGGTTTGGTAGACATATCATTGACATAGAACACCTGATTCACATCCTTGGCAAGGACGAATGGTTCGTCTTTATACCCAATATTACTAAGGTCTACTGTTGTCATTCCATACTCGTTGTCTACTGTTACCCCGCCTTCGGTCACCTTGACCCATTGGCACTTGAACAATGGGATCTTCAAAGTAGGTGCATATTCTAGTTCCCATATTTCATCTATGCGGCCATAATATGTCTGCTTATTCCTATTCGGGTCTGTGGCATCTATGCGGATACCACTGTTTTGGTTGGTACTCCTTTTATCTTGAGCTACTGTTTAGGATATGTTCCCATTTATCTCGTACCCTTTGTATGTTACGATATGCCATGATGGTTGTATAGCCAATAAATACAGTTGCTCATGGATGCTCTCATCACCTTGACATTTTTTTTGCAACCAACCGCCAAGAGTTTTCATGTGCTTACGCATAATCCAAGCTTCAGTCTTCCCTAGAAACTCGGATTGTAAGAGATCCTTATGTGTCTCAATATACGGATATACCAAAGAGGAGTTTTGTAGAACTGTGTCGTGCACTTTATTGAAATAATCATCCTCCATACCAATATATGTTTTCCTCCCTAGTGTCCCCTTTCCGCTTAGTCTCCTCTCATGTCTCGATTCAGGAACACCAATCAAGTCAAGGTGCGGGAATAAAGTCACATAGAACTCAATGACCTCTTTTGTTCCATAGCCTTTGGCGATGCTTCCTTCTTGGGCGAGCACGGTTGTGAACATATTTCCTTCAGGACTTCCCATGATCTCTCTAAGGGAACATGGTGTTGTAGAAACATAGGACCAAGAATGAAAAATCTCCTTGACTAGGTGAACTAGGTTGTGTCATGATATCAAAGAAGGAAGGAGGGAACACCAACTCAAAGCTGACGAGACATTGAAACCACATCATTCTGTAGTTTAGCTAGATCAGTTGGATCAATTGCCTTTTGAGAAATTGCATTGAGGAATGCGCATAGCTTCAATCACGGGGCTAGATGTATATTTGGAGGTAGAATTCCTCTTAATGCAACTAGAAGTAATTGCGTCATGAGAACGTGACAGTTATGGGACTTTAAGTTACAGAATTTCTTCTGTGGCACATTTATAATACCCATTATATTCAAGGAGAATCTAGATGGTACCTTGATGTTGTTTAAGCATTCAAATATGATTTCCTTCTCCTCTTTGCTTAGAGTGTAGTTGGCAGGACGTAAGTAATGGCGTCCATCATCTGTCTTCTCTGGATGCAGGTTGTCTCTTTCTCTCAAACAACGCAGGTCCTGTCGTGCTTCAAATGTGTCCTTAGGCTTTCCATACACACCCATGAAGCCTAGCAGGTTCACACAAAGATTCTTCGTCAGCTGCATCACGTCGATCGAGCTATGGACCTCTAGGACTTGCCAATAGGGTAGATCCCAAAATATGGACTTCTTCTTCCACATGGGTGTGTGACCGTTAGCGTCGTTCAGAACAGGTTGGCTGCCATGTCCTTTTCCAAAGATGACTTTCACATCATTGACCATATCGAGTACATCCTCACCGGTTCGGTTGCGAGGCTTGGTCAGGTGGTCTGCCTTCCATTTAAAAATGCTTGTCTTTCTTTCTTACGGGGTGATTTGCAGGAAAAAATCGACAGATGGCCAAGATACACGACCTTTTGACATTTTTTCAAAGAATACACCTCTAATATCACTGAAGCAGTGTGTGCATACATTATATCCCTTGTTTGACTGTCCTAAAAGATTACTTAGAGCAGGACAATCATTGATTGTTATGAACAACAATGCTCGCAGATCAAAGTGTTCCTGTTTGTACTCATCCCACACACGTAGACCTTCCTTATTCCACAAAAGAGAAGTCGTCAATAAGTGGTCTCAGGTACACATCGATGTCATTGCCAAGTTGCTTTCGGGCCTTGGATGAGCACAGGCCATCATAATGAACTTTCCGCTTCATGCATAACCAAGGAGGAAGGTTGTAGATACTTAGAGTAACAGGTCAAGTGCTATGACTATTGTTCTGCTCTCCAAAAGGATCGATACCATCTGTACTTAAAAGCAAACCTTAAGTTTTCTTGCGTCATTTGCAAACTCCAGGAATTCTCTGTACTGGGACCCATCAACAGGGTGTCTCAACATATTGTCTACCTTACGGTCTTCTTTGTGCCATCGCAACAATTTTGCATGTTCTTTGTTTCTGAACAGATGTTTCAAGTGTGGTATTATAGGAGCATACCACATAACATTGGCAGGGATTTTCTTCCGCGGACGTTCGCCCTCAACATCACTAGGGTCATCCTCGCCTGATCTTATACCACGATTGCATGGCATACCGGCATGCATCAAATTTCTCATACTCTTTGCCATGGTACAGGATGCAGTTCATTAGGACATGCATGTATCTTCTCGATTTCTAGCCCCATAGGACAGACAACTTGTTTTGCTTCGTAGGTAGTGGCAGGCAATTCATTGTCCTTCGGAAGCATCTTCTTTTAGATTTTTAGTAACTCTCTAAATCCCTTGTCAGATACACCATTCTTTGCCTTCTATTGGCAGCAATTCAGTGTGGTTCCTAACTTTTTCTGCCCTGCATCACAAGTTGGTACAACAATTTCTTGTGATCTTCTAAGCATCCGCTCGAACTTGATCTTCTCCTTTTCACTTTCACATTCTCTTTGTGCGTCATGAATGACCTGACAAAGATCATCAGCAGGCTCATCTTCTGTGGCTACACTCTTCTTCAGCTTCTCCTATTGCAGTATCATTAAGCACGCACCATCAGGAATAATATCATTGTCGTCTCATTATTCTTCTTCACACCCTTCGTCCATTACAAACGTCGGTTTTCTCCGTGCTTCGTCCAACAAATATAGTTTAGCATGAAACCCGACTTGACAAGTTGTGAATGAAGAGTCCTTGAGCAAGGATATTCCACCCGTATTCTTACATATGGCACATGGGCAGCACATGAAACCGTCGCGTTTGTTTGCCTCGGCGCACGTAACAAAGAATGCATGCCGTCATGAACTCTTGGGAGCGGCGATCAGCATTGTACATCCAATGGCCGGCTCATCTGCATTACATGACATAAATACCATATTAAAACCTAGAATCATAATTAATTATTTATACAACATGTGTGCCACCCACAAAAGGTACAAATTTATGAAAGGCATTGCTACAATATAGACCAGTCCCAAGCTACTACTAAAAGAACTAAAGCTAAATACATTTCAGGAGCACAGAAATTCGCGACCAAGCTCAACGAAAACAGACAGATCCCTCCCAATTGGTGCAATATCTTTGGGCTTCTTCGGGCTGGAATCACTGCCCTCATCTAGCCGCCGGTATCTACCTGTTGGTGCAAGACTATTTTTGCACGAGTTCAACATACTCTTTCCTCCCAGTAAGGGGAAGCCTGAACATCGTCCCTGCCATCGCCACTGAAATAAAACAAAAAATTAGAACTTAATCACAAACCGATCAGGAAAATAGGTATAAACTACCAATACTCATTAATATACGATAAAATAACTCACAATTGCGATCCGGACACGTGTAGAAGATACGATCCTTGTTGGGACCCTCCTTCTTCACTCGGTACTCCATCACAATCTTCATCTCATCACGACACTTGCCGCATGGAATGAGAGGGAGGCCTGACCTAAGTCGCTTTGAAAACCCATGAGAGGCCGAGGACCCGGAAGCAGTTGCCATCCACTCTCTATACTCATTTTTTAATACACTATAAATTTCTCATTTTATAAACAAATAAAATTAAGAAACTAATAAAATTATCTATATCTCTAAACAATGATATTTTTAATGGTCATTGTGTTCTCGTCTTTTATTGCGGCAGGTAAGTAATTCACATGATATTTCCGCAAATTAAACAGAAGAATGGGAGTGTACACACATAACAATCGATTATCGTTTATATTTATAATATATACTACGTTGGGGTAACGGTGATTGACAGATTACTGCGACGATATCGGGAACGTGTGAATAAATAACCATCCGTACTAGTTGACCTTGCTTACGTGATCATCTCGGCGAGCATTTCTCCACCGGATGGCACCGTACTTGGCCACGGAAGAGCTTCGATTCTACGAGGAAGGGAACACGGTCTTCTACGACCGTTGGCCGCTCTCCCTCGTAGAATCAAAGCTCCTCCTTGACGTCCGTTACCACTCGGCAGAGAACATGCTCGTCGAAATAAACACAGTCCGCTAGTTCAACTAGCTACTTTAACCTTCCTTCATGTAAATATGCAAGCTTGAAGTGATTTTGAGCTCAAATTGCTTACAAATGAAAAAAACCACAATAAGAACCATATATATAGAGTGAATAAAATGGGATAAGACAATGATGAAACATGAGAGTATGAAGTTGGTAACCTTTAGAACCGAAGAATCGACGGAGGAATCAAAGAAATCGATGGAGAAATCGAAGAATGATGGAGAAAGAGCAAGAACACTGCTTAAATTTGAACTTAAGCTCTCGGGCGGGCTCGGGAGGAAGAAGACGGCCAGCAGGATTTATAGCTTAAAAACATGTTTTAATAAATAACCATCCGTACTAGTTGACCTTACTTACATGATCATCTCGGTGAGCATTTCTCTACCGGACGGCACCGTACTTGGTCAAGGAAGAGCTCCGATTCTACGAGGAAGGGAACACGGTCTTCCACGACGTTGCCGCTCTTCCTCGTAGAATCAAAGCTCCTCCTTGATGTCAGTTACCCGCTCGGCAGAGAACATGCTCGCCGAGCTGAACACGGTCCGCAAGTTCAACTAGTACGGATTTTCTATAATTTTCTAACTATTTTCTAAGTTTTTCATTTCATAAAAAGTTAAAATAAAATGTTTGAGTCGCGGAGTCCATAGAAATGACCATATTTTGATCTAGCACGCATTGTCAATTGTCATTGCGTTGCATTGCACTCCAGACCGGATCCCGAACAATAAAATACTATGGTCGATCGATGCCGTTCTTTGTCGTACAGTCGCACGGCGACGGCCGACGGACCCGTTCAACCACCAAATCTATCAAGCCCGGCTGTTCGGGCGTATCATCAAAAGAGAACGGATTGCTTCTATTGCATGGCCTTGCATTGCATCTGTCATAACCAGTCGGAGGCACTAGTCCATATACTCATTTTTTAAATACACGATAAATTTTCTCATTTTATAAACAAATAAAATTAAAAAAACTCTAAAATTCTCTATATCTCTAAACAATGAAGTGTGCTATGCATGCTACAAATGAACGGTGAATACTAGTTTTTAATAGCTACTTTAACCTTCCTTCATGTAAATATGCAAGCTTAAAGTGATTTTGAGCTCAAATTGCTTATAAATGAAAAAAAACCACAATAAAGAAACCATATATATATAGTGAACAAATGAAATAAGACAATTGGTGAAAAATGAGAGTATGAGATTGGTAACCTTACAACTGAAGAATCGACGGAGGAATCGAAGAAATCAACGGAGGAATCGAAGAATGGATGGAGGAACAATGGAGGGAGGAAGCAAGAACACTAGTACAGTGAGCTTCAAAATATGCTGAGCTCGGGCTCGGGGAGGAAGAAAGAGACGACTGATATATAAAGGGGGACCTTTAGTCCCGGTTGGTGGCTCCAATCGGGACTAAAGGTCCATCCCAACGGCTCCTGCGTCAGACAGAGGTGGGTTGGAGCCACCACCGGGAGTAAAAGTCTACCTTTAGTTCCCGGTTGGTTGCTCCAACTGGGACTAAAGGTCCCTTGCCACCTCTGTCTGGCGCAGTAGCCGTTGGGAGGGACCTTTAGTCCCGGTTGGAGCCAGCAACCGAGACTAAAGGTATCTCTAGTCTTCGGGGCGCAAAAAATACCGGAACTAGAGTCCATTTTAACCAAGGATCAAAGATCTGTTCTCTACTGGTGCCAAAGGCGAGGGTTGGACAGAGTAGGGTCACACGACCTTCATGAACCGCATGGAGAGCTCTCCTTCATGGCGAGAGAGTGGGCCACGGACTGGATGGTGACCATGGGGTTGACCTCGGCGACGCTAGGCAGAACGTTGCCGTGGCAAACATAGAGGCTCTCGGCCTCCCAGCTCTCGCCGCGTGCGTCCACAGCGCTGTCCCAGGTCATGGCGCCATCCAGCAGCTGCCCGTCTGGTGCGTCGTGCAGCACTGGCTCCGTGCCTCGGCCTTCGACTGAGCCCGCGTACTACTTCCACGCCGTCCAGGGACTCTAGCACGGACTCCACGGCGCCCCTGCACGCGAACCGTTGCCCGTCGATGAGGTGTGTGCCGATCTCAGCTCTGCCGCGCTTGCCACAGCTAGGACGAGCAGCTTGCGATGCAGGCCCCTCGCGCGTGTTCTCCCGGTCCGTGGCGTCCAGCGGTCCAGGTGGTACGCGACCCCGCCGCTCACTGTGCATGGTGCTTGCTGGGAACCGTGGTCCCCTCGTCACCACGGTGAAGAGGTGCGTGGTGCGGTCGCAGTCGTACCTGAGCATCCGCTCCTTCATGATGCAGCCTCGTACGTGCATCTTGCCATTGAGGGTCCGCCGGCATCGTGTACGGGATAACGGGAAGTACGCTCCACACGGCCGCACCAAAGCAGTTGGGTGGAGGTAGAGGTTCTTACCGACCTGCTTGGTTGCTAGTGTCCGCTCCCACGCAGCAGCAAGCGTCAAGAGTGATCCGCACGCCGAGATGGTCGACCTGGTGCACACCTCCAGCGCGCATCCTCGTGATCACCGGGTTGCTGCTTCTTGCCACCAAGGCTAATGCATCACTTCGCCCTGCCTTCCTCACGGCCAGTGCCGTTACGCTCCAGCAGCATCTTCTCAGCCTCACAGCCCCATCAGGGTCACGCCATCACGGCGCCGTGGCTCATCGCGTTGATGCAAGCACCTTCGTCCACCCTCGCTTGCGGGGGCCGGTGGCTAGCTAGCATAGGTGTAGACAGGGGCGGCGCAAGTGGGCGGACGGCGTGCACGGTCAGTCCAGGCCCTTGCGCAGTTGCAGTGAGGGGACACACGGTGGAAGCCATGTGTGCAAAACCAGGGTTCTAAAATCGGTCTGGACGCTGGTAATATATTTAGCAAGGGACTAAAAAATCTGGTTTTAAAAGTATATTCAGCCTGTTCATGGGTTGGATTTTGGGCTGATAAGCCCGGTTGATGCTGATTTGTTGTGAGAAGAAAATACTATTGGCTGGCTGACTGAAACAAAAAAAAAAAAAACGAACAGACTGATTGACCTATTTGAGAACGCGTGACAAGGTTCAATGACCTCCAATGGATTTCACTCTATGAATATGTCAGCTATGAACTGCACATGGACACATCTTCGTACAAGCAACGCAGCGCTACCAACACATCGGCGGGAGCCATGTCCGTGCGCTGAAGGAAAGATCCATAGATCGATGTCGATTCTGTGCTCGAGGGGAGAGGGACCAGTTTTTTTTCTTTTCTTTCGACAACAGGGAGAGGGACCAGGTTGCTTGTGGAATACAACGCTACGCCATCGCGTCGTCTCGCCGACTTAGCCAAGACGTTGCGCCGCCGTCTGGTGCCCAGCACACCATGTTGCTCGGTGCAGGAGAGGAGCAGGCACGAGGGTTGACAAGGAGACCACCAATGCGGATCCCACGACGGCGCGAGTTCCGGACATCGTTGGAGAGAAGGCAGCGCCGCCAGCGCTACTCGAAGCCATCGCGGCCCAGCAACGGGAATCGTCGATGAGAAGCCAGCGCCGCCGCCGCCGCTCGATCCCATCGCGGCCCAGCCACGTGAGTCGTCAGGGAGAAAGCAGCGCCGCCGCTGCTCGAGCCCATCGCGGTCCAGCCACACGAGTCGTCGGGGAGAAGCCAGCCTGGAGGCAATCTGGATCCGAGGAATGACCTAGGACGGACGTATACTATAAAATTTTGGCTAACCGACCACAACATGCATGCTAAAAAAAAAAAAAGCTGTAGAACAAACCATAACAATCGAGATGTTACCTTTTAATAGTGAAATTATCGATAATACATGTTTCAATGGAGAAATACAGTACAAAACCTGTCAATTCGGAAGACAATCAGCTTATTGGTTTCAGCCAGAGCTTATCAGCCATGATACAGTTGGTTTCCTCTCACGACAAAGCAGCACCAGTTAGACTTATTAGCCCAGAAGCCAACCAGCGAACAGCTGATTAAAGCACCACGTTTCTACTACTACTATCAAAGAAGCTTTCCAAATCTGCATAATTAATAAATGGAAAAAAGTCTACTTAACCCCCCACTTTTCATACTTGGTCTACTTCACCCCCAACTATGAAACCGTCTGTTTTACCCCCTGAACTTTTCAAAACCGTCTATTTTACTCCCCCGGACGGTTTTTGACAGCGGGGTTGCCACAGTAACAGTTGGTTTGCTACAGTAACGATGGTTTGCTACAGTAATGGTGTTTGAATTTTCCTTTTTATTTCGGTGAATCTTTAAAAAATCACAATAAATCATAGAAAATCATAAAATAAAAAATCTAATTTTGTTGGACTCCACATGAGTAGATCTACATAGTGAATATATAATACGGTATGCTTTAGTACAAATTTTTTACTGTAGCCTTAGATTAATTGAAAAATCTAATTTTGTCTGTAATTAATTGGAATAATTCATAGCTGCAGCTTCTATGGTCCAATTGTGGTGAAATTCTTATAGTACGCTAATTATTGTATGCTTGAACTATAGTAAAAATTTTGTACTCATTGGACTATGCATAACTTAGTTATAGATAAATTCTAATTAATTACAGACAAAATTGGATTTTCCAATTAATCTAAAGCTACAAAAAAAAATTATACTAAAGCATACCGTATTATATATTCACTGTGTAGATCTACTTATGTGGAGTCCAATAAAATTCGATTTTTCATTTTATGATTTTTCTATGATTTACTATGATTTTTCAAAAATTCACCGAAAATAAATAAGTAAAAAGGAAATTCAAACCAACGACACGGTAGCAACCCACTGTCACTGTAGCAAACCGCTGTTACTGTAGCGAACCACTGTCAAAAACCGCCCGAGGGGTAAAATAGACGGTTTTGGAATTTATGGGGTAAAACAGACGGTTTCATAGTTGGGGGTGAAGTAGACCAAGTATGAAAGGTGGGGGGTTTAAGTAGACTTTTTCCATTAATAAATTGAATCAGACAATTAGTAATCAAACTCTATGACTAATTGACTATAAGTAATCAAATCAAATAATCAACCAAAAGCTTGGCAACACCTAGTTTCTTGTAATGCTTCTTGCTTAGTGGAATTGAAGTTGTTTGCTTAACTGTGGTGGCAGTGCCGGTGCCGCTGTTTGAACCAATCACATCTCTCCCCCATCCATCACCAAAATACAAAATCTTACACTGCAAATCTGGGCACAGGCGCACAGCACAGCCACACAGGGCAGCTCCTAGCTTGGCTGGAGCTGGAGCGAGGGCCGAGCCACGGGGCGGGACGGCCGGTGCGAGCTCTGAGCGGCCGGGGCAGCGGGGCTGGGTCGTTGGCGTTGGGGGGAGGCGAGGGAGCCACCGGTTTGCCGACGAGGAAGCGTCGAATCGGCCGGCCAGCGCCGAGCGGGGATCTAAGAATGGCGAATTTGCAAGGTGGGGAGTCCAGGGATGGCATGCCTAGGGCTCCGTTCAGCCACCAGTCAGGGAGGGGAAGCCACAAACCGCTAGGGGCCACCGTGCCCGGGGATCGAGCGCACCGCCGCCTAGAGCCGCCATCGCCACGGGTCGGTTTGCACCGCTGCCATGGCCACTGCGACCCTTAGGGAGGAAGGGGAGGGGGCAATTACCGCCGGAGGTAGCTGTGCGCGCTGGCCTAGCAGCAATCGTAGCCAAGGGCAGCGTCCTGTTGGGGGAGATGGCTCCCCGCTGGGTCGGCTGGGGAGGGGCGGAGAGGCGGCTGGGGCGTGAAGGAGGCGTCGGGAGCAGACCACGGCGGAGGCTTCTGTTTTTTCACGAGGCTGAGGGAGTCAGGTGGGTGCATGGGGTGGGGAGGCAAGGGGAGTCGAGGCACGTTGAAGACTGTTGACGTCTCCGCTTGCATCTTTTTAGAGTAGAGATTGTATCGTATGCAACATCTCCGATCTATTTTTGAAACATACATATGAAACACTTGAAACATCTATCTAAAAACGTCTAAAACACTTTAAACAATAGCATCGCCGGTAGCCACGACCTTGGCAAGGAACTGCAGTGACCAGCAAGTTCAGGTTAGGGGGACATCGAGAACAACAGCCCAACATACACCCAAGCGTAGGCGCATCGACAACGACCTCCTCCTTGTGGTGGCGCGATGAACGCCATAGCCGCGATAGACGAGGTGAGATGGGGGCGCGGCGTGGCATGGGGCGTAGTGGAGGATGGCTGTGTCGACGAGGCAGAGTGGGTGTAGGCGAACAGCACGCCATGGCCGTGACAGGGCGATTGCGCGGTGGAGGTAGCCGCTGTGGACGAATGGCTCGGTGGAAGTGGCTGCAACGAATGTGAGTGGGGAAATATTTTGTAGGAGTTGGGAAGGCCAGAGGCTGGTTGCCTGGGCCGGTATGCAAGCCCGATAAACAAGCGATTGCCCGCCTGATACGCAGCCGCCAGGTCTCGCGTCTTGCATTCGAAGCGCCGCTGTCGCCCCCCCGCTTCTACCACTGCTGGTCCCCCTCCCTCCCCCCTCTGGCATATCGTCGGAGGCAGGAGGGAGTGGGGATCCATCGTTTTAATAAGTTTTTTCCAGTAGATCGAGTCATTAGGGTTAGGGTCTCTCCATGCTAAGTTTTTTGTTTTGAGGATTTATCTCCTCCTCCTCCTCTCTGGCGACAGCGAGAGGGCGGGATGGAATCGTTTTCCTCCATGGCGGCTCTGTTGAAGATGAGGGCGATAACTACGGCGTCAGTAGTTCTCACCAGTATGACATGGAGACTTTTATTTCTGGACGACGACATCAAGACAGAGATGGTATTGCCGCCATGAATAATTTTCTCCTGTCTCTTCGCCGTTTTATCGTGGTTAGATCTGACCACAACGAAGGAATATGGAGATTAAGTTTCAGATCGGTTTTCCTCATTCTTTGGTGGAAGAAAGAAGAAGAAGGAAGACACCAAAAAGAAGAAGTTTCTCAACTCCGCCTACATGAATATTGGGCCGTCGTTCTTTGGGCATATTTTCTCAGGCCTTTTGCCGAGTGTTTGCCTGTGCGGTCATCCATACTACAAAGCGTCGTCTGGGTTTGGTTTTGAGATCTGGGAGCTATTTACAGCGTGGGTACAATTTAGATGAAAATCAGTTTCTGCATATTTGTGTAATCGAGAGTGCTTGTAACGTGTTGATGTACCCAGCTATTATCTAATATAATTCTTCTTTCGTCGCTAAAAAAAGCCCAATAAACAAAGCGTCCGTCCACCAAAACGCCCTAACCCTATCATCATCATCGTTTGAAGTAAATTAAAACTTTCGAAAATTTCATACTTACACGCTCTCTCCTCCTCAGGCATAAAAGTGCATACACTCCATACTGCCTATTTATATACAAGAGTTAATTGTTAGCTGGCTAAAACTTTGCTAAAATTAACTCTAACGCATCCTAATACAAGGCTAATAAGTGGACTAATTCTCTAATCAAACTTAGGCCCTGTTTGGTTCCTTATGACTAGGGACTAGAGACTAGATTGTAAGTCTCTTTTAGTCTCTAAATTGCCAAACAAGGGGACTAAAAGAGGGACTAGTAGTCCCTAGTCCACTAGTCTCTTGAGAGGTGCTAATTGGGACTAGTGGCCCAAATTTCCTGGCCCATACCCCCTCAAACTTCGCTCGAACCCTATCATCTCACTCACACTCCTCCCTGCCGCCGCCTCGTTCGCTCGCCACGACACCCGCCTCCGTTCCTCCCCATTGCCGGCGTAGCCCCTCCCACTCCTCCACACGGCGCATCCGCCATGGACGGCCAATACAACCACTACCCCACTACCGGGATTTCTTCACTCAGGCATCACTTTCTTCCTACGCCGCATCCGGCTCTGCTTATCCTGCCTTCCCCGCCGCCGACGAGTTTGGCCTCTATTCCCAGGTCTCGCCTTCTCCCTTCACCGGCAGCAGCCAGTCTGCTCCCCACATGCGCAGGGAGAACCTGGATTTTGAATTCCTAGGCCGACCGCCTTCCCCCCACCTCGACATCTTCCCCAACCAGGAGCAGCTACAAGCGGATGGAGGTCGTGGTGGCCATGGCCTTCCTCCGCTTCGCCCTGGCGGCAAAGGTAGTCTCCAGCCACTTTCACACCCTCCACACCCGAGCTCTCATAGCCGATCTGGAGGTAGATCTGGCGGGCGGCCATCACAATCCGGTCCGCAGGGGCTTCCAATGGCCAAAATCGACGGTGGTCACCGCAGGGGAAGGGTGCCCCTCTACGTTGGCCGTGGATCCACATCTACGGGCACTGCAGAGGATGTAGACCGCGCCGACAGAAACGAAGAACAAGACGACAATGACTTTGAATCCGCGTTTTCAGTCGGTAAGATCCACATCTACGGGCATGGAATGCTCGAGCACTAGTAGTCAGTTACTACTAGTTTTAATATTTCTTGTATTATATTAGATTGTTGGTAGCTTAGCTACATTCTATTAGATAATAGATTGTAGTTGTGGTAGAGCAGAGGTAGATGATGATGCTTGTTTATTTTCTGCTTTTTCTGTTCTGGTACAGTGGTAGGTACCTTTGCTGCTAGTTCCATGCTACTTATGTAGTTCGACCATCAATTATATTTATTTTAACTAGGGAGCATTTCCATGCAACATGTTTGAGTATTGCTTCAACCATGCATACTGTGGTAGCGCAGAGAACTAGCTAGACCTCCAAGTCAACTTGGAGCAGGGCAATGCTGCTATGCCGAGTCCATACTCATAGGTTTTTGTTGTTTCATGGACTAACAGGAGCCTGAGCTCTGCGAACCCTGTTTTTTTAATAATGAAACTAAGTTTCCACCAGCCTCTACCATCGAGGACGATACATAGCTAAAAAAGCCTCCTGCCATTCGAGGATGGTACCCACTGAAAATGCTATTAGCTATGTCCATTTGTCTTCTTCAGGAACGCGTTTCATCTGTGCTTCAGTTGCGTTTTTTGTTCGGTTGCTGGGTTCCTTGGGATTCCCCTTTTCTTTCAATCGTTTTGTTTGGATCGGTAATGTCTAGCGGTGCCACCTTCATCATTTTTGTAGTGGATACCATTTGCAAGACATGCTCCCGTCGCTTTATCTTCCACATCCTGGCATTCGGAAGATATCTCTATGTGGGCATAACAATGCCTGCAAAATATGTGAAATGTGCTATTATAGCTCCATTGTGCTACATCCAGACCCAGAAGTTTTCCAGTTTGGCTGTCCTGATCCGCGCCATCCCAACTAAGGCACTGCTACCATATAGCACTGGAGGATGGGAAACTAGTTCTTAGTTCACTACTCATTTGGTACACTTTAGATAGACTTGTTGTCGATATTGCTATATATGTGGCTTGCTAGTTGGAATGACTCTGTACCGAAAATAGTTTTTCTCAGGGCCTTCAACTTCCACCTCCCTTTCAAAATGAAAATATCATCTCCAGTAAGAAAAAAAAAATACATGCTGTTACTAGTTAGGTGCAATAGTACTAGTGCACTCTTGTTCCTTCCTCAATCCTCGATCATTAGTAGCTACTGCTAGAAAAAAAATATAAATCCTCGGTAAGAATAAGTATAAGTATAGGGTAGAAATAAATGGAGCACAGAACCAGTTATATCACAGATAGCTTATATAGACAATCATATACTCCTTGTATTATGAACCAGTGGGGAATTGGACAGAAATACATGTTGTTTACTTGTTCATTCTCTAATTTTCATGGGGGATCCTGGATATTTGATACATTAGCAACATAGACAGTATCTTAGGTCAGTAGCTTTCCTTTGGCTGCCTTTTGAATCCTTGATTTTTGTCTATATAATTGTGGTATTGAGGTGAAGATTTTAAGCTCCTTGATGGTAGATTGACAGCCAACTCTCTCATTGTTGTTAACTGTTGAGGTGAAGTATTCTAGTTGAGATTGTTCTTTTCAGCTTCTGGACACTCCCATGCTGTGAGCGTGGTAGGATTTGTGTTATCCAGCTACTCTGAAACTGGTACTCCAAATGAACTTTAGAAGTTTCATGCAAATGATCTGGAAATTCAATCATCAAGAGTGGTTTCGGCTACGTAATATGTCTTCCCTCAAAAGCGACCTTTACTTTATTACAAGTTGAAACCTACTTTCAAAATAAAGTTTTCAGCCATTGACTTAGTTGATTTACGTACTGTTGTAAATCTTCAAATCTGCATTTATGTCTTAATTCTATTTATGTAGGGAAATTTTATCTTGTAGACTCCGGTTACTCAAACCGACAGGTTACCTTGCACCGTATAAGGGAACAAAGTATCATCTCCAGGGAGTTTTCGCAAGGACCAATGCCAGAGGTAAAAAGGAGCTCTTTAATTATTCGCATTCTTCACTTCGAAATGTCATCGAGCGGTCTTTTGGAGTTTTGAAGATGAAGTGGAGGATATTGTTAGATTTTGCCGAGTTAGCCATGGCAAAGCAAAAGCCAAATAATTATGGCTTGCATGGCCGTTCATAATTTCATTTGAGAGGAGTGCTTTAAGCGGATTACTGACTTTGATATGTGTGATCAGGATGAAAAACTACGTTCCAATGGCCGAAGCAATCGTGTTCTTCTCAAGGAAATAGACGACGTATACGTCAAGGGGACGAAGACCAAAATATGAATCAGTTTCGGGATTGGATAGCTGATGGTTTATTTAGGAGATTGGTAGGTTTGATGATTTGTAATATTGAATATTTATGAACTGCATGAACACTATTTTGAATTTTTCCATGATTTGGGGAGAGGAAAGCCTGCCGGCAATGCGGGCAAGGCAAAGCAAGCAGCGCGGCCAGAAAAAGCAGCGCGGGAACAAGGGTACAACCCCTAGCTGATTTGTGTATTAAATAGGGGTATCATGGTCTTTGGTGGCAGTAGATTAGTTCCTTAAACCAAACAGCATGAGGGACTATAGTTTAGTCCCTGTGTAGTCCCTAGTCTCTAGTCTCAAAAAACCAAACAGACCCTTAGTCAATCCTAACTAATTTAGCTTATTTTTAGTCCTCAACTAGTAACTAACCCTAATGGGTGTCTAAACTCTAGCCTTTGTAGCGACTACATCAACTCCTCCTTCAGGATTAGACTAGAACGGACTAGCAACTGACTCCGGTGCTGCCTAAGGCCGCGTCCCTTCGCCAATTAAACATCACCGTGTATGTCCGTTTCGATCTACTCCACCTGTGTTTTCTACTCTCTGAAGATACCAGGGGAGAAAAAAAAGTAGCTTCGCTTGGCTTCTCTGACGATGCCACACGTGTCCTCCTCAAAACGCCCCTCCATGTGGGCGAGGCGCGAGGACAGATCCATCGATGCGTGGGGCGCGGAGTCGTCAGGGTGGTCAAGACACAGAGCCACCGGAGCACGAGGTGGTCAAGGCGCAGAGACAGTGGGGCATGAGGCGGCCGAGGCATAGGGCCTCCAAGGCGCGGGGCGACCAGAACGTGCGGCCGTCGAGGAGCGGGGCCATGGGCCTAGGGCGGCTGGTGTGTGGAGGAGGAAAACGGAGGCATCGGGCACCACCACACGAGGCGGTCACGGCGGATAAAAGAAAGAAGAAATAGGAGAGGAGAAATTAAAATAAAGGCATTATAGACTTTTCACTAGTTTTATCTAACATGTGGAGCTATTTTTCCATACATTTTACTAAATCAACTTCCGCTCTCCATCAACAAAGCTGCTCAAGGAAATGAAACCACGAAAAGCTGCTCCACCAGTGAAGCGGAGCTGTATCAAACGGCGCTGAGATGCTGACCCTGGAGCTGAACTCTGTCCCATTCCCATCCGTGCATTTGAAAAAAAATTCACGATATCCTCTGCAGTAATGCAGGCCTGCAGGAGCATTGAAAAGGTAACGACTGCGGTACTGCGGAGGTTCTGTTGTGTCGTCTCTTTTCGCAAAAGAAAAAACTCAAACTCAAATTACACACTCTCTAATGCTGCCAAAATCAAAGTCTGTGAGATAAAAATGCTAGCACATCATTTTCTCTGAAATTCTGTTCTTAATATGCATCACAATTCACCAGCCCCTCCTGTGACCATAATGAGGTTTCTTCAAGGCCCGGATTTTAATATCTTATCGCAAAGAACAGCCTGAACCTGATACTGAATATAAACCTCTAGCAATGATAAGCCGGCTCTTGACCAAAACTGCCACTCGCGCAAACAACTTGAACTTAGTCAATCCCCAAGTACTCAAAAACTGCTTGGCACCATGCTCACCCAGTGCTAGTATCACGTATATTAAAATCCAGGAGTTTTTTTTTTTTAATAAGGAACATGCCCAGGAGTTTTTTTTTTAATAAGGAACATGCCAGTATGCCACATGTTTAGAAATTTGTTAATGCTGCACTTGTACAATTCAGCAAATAAAGATTTACCAAACAATAACACATCACTACCGTGAGCTGTAGAGAGTAAACTTGAGGCGCTAATCTTGATTGGGTCCCGATCACTGGAACCCACTGGTGGTGCAGAATTTGAAATATGAAACATCCTCAGAATTTGGGCTTGTGAAGTTTCACAACAGGAGGTTAGAGTCCACATATATATGGAACTATATGCCCTAAAATGCAGAACAAAATACAACAAAAAAAAATCTGTTTCCAATAACAAGAATGTTTAATTTACAAAAAAAAAAGGTTGCAATTGAATTAAAAAGGGATACAAAAAAGTAATCTTCGCACCCAGGCTCAGCAGTCAACACAACTACACACATGTTGCCACTTCAATCAAAACATAATTACAACCCCGTATATAACTGCAATCCTACTGTCAAGAGTCATATGCACAATGGATGCTATCATATTTAGTAACTAATAAATAGATATTTAGCAGTAGAATTCTGAACCAAATAAGATAATTCCACAGGAACAAGATTACAGGTTAAAGCAAGAAATATTTGATGAATAAGGGAGGAAGTATGAATTGTTGCAAGCAACAAAAAGAGAGGCATCAAACATGAAAGCTCACCTGACTCTCCAGATTGCACTCCTACATCGGATATCAGCTTCGCCACATCAGCGAACCAGAAAAAAAAAACAAATATATGACACCTTGCTACATAGAGTAGCATGACATGCCAAAATTATTGGTGATTTAAAGACTAAAGAACAGCTCTAAAGCTCTAACTGATCAGATGTATAACACTAACTCCTTGAATATGACGAGTGAAAAGTGTGTTTTTTTAAAGCAAAGAATGAAGACGCATTTAGTCATGAATTGGCCTTTTTTTCATGTTCGTTACTTTATTCAATCTGACTTTACCATTTACTGAATATAAGTCAAAGGAAAACAGACTGACTACCCAATGGTCAGCTAATTTTGTTTTGGATTCCACTCAGATTTTGGACGACAAGATGACTGGCACATCATTATGTATATTTTTTTAGAACCAAGACAACAAAGTTGACCACTTCCTAAGAGTGTTTCAGTCAATTTTTTAGATCCCACCAACAGCCTGAAAAGTGACCGCAATTTGGTTCAAGTGCAGTTAATCTTACATAGTAGGCAAAATTGTAAAAAAAAATAGAGCAGATTTCTTTATCTGTCCATCAATTACTTTTATCAACTAGAACAAGGACAAACATCCTCTGTTTTGAACTAGTTCCTCCATTTTAAATGACGACGTTTAAGGACAAGCTAAGGAGTTCAAAACGTCGTATATTTTAAAACAAGGTGTACTATCTAAGTAGGCAGTTAGTTTGGGTTTTGGTAAATACAGGTACGAACCTGCATACAACACTGAAACAAGACATCAAATTAAAAGCGTGTCATCTAAAATTATGTCTCAAAGAGGGAAGCAATACTGAAAAGAGTATAACTCCGACAATGTAACTAAAAAACTATACAGAATCCCAAACACAAACAAAGAATCTAAACGGGGTGGGGGAGTGGTGGGGGGTGGGGGGGGGGGGGGGGGGGGGGGGGGGGGGGGGGGGGGGGGGGGGGGGGGGGGGGGGGGGGGGGGGTGGGTGGGTGTGGGGGGGGTTGTGGGGGTGGGAGTGAGGTGGGGGGTGTGATGAGCGCATTGGGAGAACAACATCACAAATCATGGGAGAGACAGTAAGGACGCAAAATTGGCTGAAATGACAAATTTAATTAGCCGACTAATGTTTAGCGATTCCCAATAAAAGTACTTTGAATTTTTAAGGACAAAATCATCAATAACAGAATAAAACACTGCAAACGGTGGGGTTCCATCACAAAAAAAATATGTTGGCAAGTAAGCTGTAATGTAAAAATTAAATAAAATCACAACAGGCAGAACTTATAAAGACACTGCCATATCGGCGATTATCGTCAATACTGAAACTTTGTCAATGTCAGTTAAGCTGAAGCAGTTCAACTTTTATTAAAACATGGGTTGAAAGCATATAGACCTTATATTTTGGTACGTAGAACCCAGAGAACAAAAAAGTAACAACACTCACCTGCAGAAATTCAGCACGATCCATGCCCATGTGAAAATGATTTCT